>NW_024532307.1:0-5504 GCF_016097555.1 Gigantopelta aegis
AGAACATAGAAACTAGTAACCGGGTTTTTACGGGTAAACGGAGGTATCACTAGTTTCTACAAACAATTACATTATATATTAGGACTTACATCTCCGTATAATGAACTGTATTAGTGCCTAGTTTTTCTGTTATAGAATGTAGTAGTACAGGTTCTGTCACACAGTGTGTAACAGTTATTAAACAAAACGACAAGGTAACTCACAGTCTTTGAAGGAAGCAAGCAAGACAAGCCAGACAAGCCACAACAAAACAAAATAATAATAATAATACAGAGGTGAATGTGGACATGATACCCCAGTAAAGCTGGGAAAAACTCAGACCCACGTAAAACGCTGGGGCAAACTTAGGTCTCCCAGAAAAAGCTGGGTAAAAGTTAGCATGGACCCACAAAAACTAGCCTACATCTCAAATAAATATCAATTCATTTAGACCTAAGAAAACTAGGATCCCATGATACCTTGTCGATCATGCACTCCCTATCAAAAACTAGATGACCCCAGTCTACAAAAAACTAGATGGCCCAGTCTATAAAAACTAGATGGCCCCAGAGACCGTCAGGGGTCAAAGCCAAGCTGTGGGCCAGAAATGATTCTCTACCACGAAGCAAACACACAGTGATAACCCAACTTAGCACAAAAAATCCCTTCGATACAGGCGGTGTATCAATTAATGGATTTTGAAACAGAACATAGGGAGATGGAAGTCTATAATGTCCATTGACCGTTAGCATGCAGTCTTCACTTTAGTCCCTCATATGTTGTCCATTATGCAACTACGAACCCCAATACATGAGACAATTGTACACTACATACAATGAACAGACTTACAGATTACCCACACTATCATCTAATCTAACAATAGAGTTCCTTGATAAAGTCTTAGTTTATGTGCCTCGTTTCGACTATGATCTCCCTTGATAATGACTACTAATGATCCTTTATTAACAAAGAGTAATCCACCAGTAACAGGACCCATTTTTAATAGATATCAACTGAGAGCTAGTATCCTGTTGGATTAAATAAAGAGAGAAGTAAATAGAAAGGCTTCTACAAAATTATTTAATGTGATTTTTTCTTTTAGGAGGCTATATGTCAACCGTACTACAACCTATACAGAGCTACAAAGCTGGTATGCTTACTTGTTTATCTCTATCTTGGTCTAACAGGGCCCTCTATTTCAGCAAACACCATAAGAATGAAAGGGTTTGCAGCCTACTTAGGCAACAACACAATGTACACCATGTGGAAACTCCAAATTGAAGAGATTCACTTACTCAAAAGTGCGTTGTTCTTCTCAGGGGTCAATATTCACTAGCTCTCTAGTCAGTCAAACTGAACATAACTACATTTGATTTATTAATTTTTATACCACGTTTTTTTTCCCGGGTTTTTACTAGGCATGCGCACAGTAAGATATATCATTAATTTTATCAGTGTCTAAACCGGTTTTACAGACCAGTAATTGTATCGTATAGTTTTTTAAAAACATCAAAAATGCATAAATTATCAGAAATAAGGAAATTTGATTGGCCACATTTCCCGCTCTTAGCTAGTATAAGCATTACATCATAAATTATGGTACTATTATTAGCTACAATTAGTTAAGTACTGAACTATGCACAGGGTACTATTTGTATCAAAATTAAACAATTTATACATATATAATTACATGTATCATTACTTTTATTGCTAAGGTACATGAAGTAAGACTTGAATATCTTACTGTAAAAATAACCTTTAAAAACCTTCTAGTTTTGTAGCTATGGTAGGTTAATGGGAAGAATAATAAAAAGAAGACTGTATCATCCCTAGTATTATTGCATGCCATCGTACTGTGTTTGATTTACATAGTCCAATTCTTCATAGACATTGCATACAAATACATTTTACACTTATATTTGCAGCCAAAAGCCAAATAAATAAACCTAATAGTCAGCCTGTTACAGATACACTATATTGATGTTGCCTAAATGCAACTTGACAGTACAATATATGATAGTATAACAGGGTGTGGTCTTCAGACTGTCAGATGATCTCTATATACCACTTAGCACTCATTTGAGTGATACATGAGTCACTTGTAGAGGAGTCATCAATCAGTGATTGTAGTAGTAAATGGTGGAATGAAGTTACAACCTAATAGGTTGTAGGGTTTGAATAGCAATATGATTGGCTCTCAACTTATGAACAAATAAAGTGATTAAATGACAGTGATATTGATCCCAAGTAACTAATTTACAACAGAGTATTGATTTTCAGCTATCTGTCAAATGAAACAGAAGGTTTCTTAATACCTTTAAATTTGTACAGCAATGCTGAATAGGTGTGATCTATTAATAGTAACAGTTATGATGTAATTCATTCTTTTCCTCAGGAATGTTGTTATAATAAACTTTGAAAAGCATATCTGACCTCATCTATGTAATTATTACATCATACTCTTCTGTTAGTATAACATTGAAAGTGATAGGAAGGAATGCTGATAATAGTAAGCTAATACTATAGGTAGGACTACTTCGTTATTGATCATAATAGTTTACCCATAATAATTAAATGATTAAATTGAATCAAATGTTAGAGAAAAACAGTTAATACAATCGTTCAGAAAATAAGATATATATACATACCACACAAATAATAATTAGAAAAGGCGTTTGTTTTTTTATTGTTGTTTTCTTTTTCTTTCTTTTAAATCTGCCACCTTTTCCCAAATATTCAGCCAAACCTTCAAGAAAACCTCCAATATGTCCCAGAATCCAAACTGATTCTCCTCTTTTCTTGGTATATATCCTTAACATACATACTGAAACTAGAGTCTTTGTATCTAGTTTTGATGGTTGTAAGATGAGAAAAAGGGGAATTTCACTGTGCGCATGGAGAAAAATTCTCATTTTCACAAGTCGAATCAACTTCTTGCTGTTCAATCACTTTTAGATGGTCCAGGGACTACCATTTATAAATTTTGTTACTTCATCAGGAGAAGATTCAATTGTACGTTCAAATGGTTTATAGACAATTAGAGGGAGGCATAGGTTTGTCCATATTCTGGTGCAACTTCACCCTAACTAACATGTTGATCCTGTGAAGATTGGCTGAAGAAGTGCAGATACAGCTGCTTGATGCATGTGTTCGGTACATTCCATCCAAAACCAAACGAACCAATCTTCTCTATCAGGAAGAGCCCACGGGTTTTTTTTGGATCAATCCCTTGCTTGTATGAACCAACAGGAATAGCTCGTACAGTTTTTTAGCTCATCTATAGACATATTGACATGTTTTTAAGAGTTTCTTTAATCTTTTCCTCAAGTTCCCAAAACTCGCCGAGAAAAAAATTCTTCAAGTTCTTCACTGGGAGGCAAAGTTGAGCAACCATTGTTAGCAAAAGTGAGAATTAAAGACAGTATGCTTCCAGAATTCCTCTCCAAATACTTCTGTGAATTTTTGCTATTGTATCAATGTGAACTCGAGTAGGGAACCTTGTGCCATCCATTCTAAAGCAAAAAGCCTAGATCATGTGGATAACATTCATTACGATGAAGCGTTTTCCACCATTTTTTTCATCCTCTTCTACACTACCCATACCAAAACCTGGTGTGTCCATATTCGAACTGAAAACTCCATTTTGATTTAAATGGTAATATTTGATCTCTAGAGTGCCAGCTCCAAAATCTTCTCCTTCATTAGCTACTTCTTTACCAAGAAGACCATTAATTAGTGTTGACTTGCCTTGACCTGCCCTCTCCAATTACCACGAGCTTCAAATGCTTAGGGTTGCCATAATCATTCAAATAGGATTTGACTACATCAGTATAGAGTCGTAAACGCTCAGGACTTGACTCAGAAAGTTCCTCTAAAGATGCCCTATGTACGAAAATATTATGGGCTGTTTCAATTTAATAATAACTATTTATAACTTGCATATTGTACAGAGTTATGGCTAGCACCAGCTCTCTACAAACGTACCCAGCAGTTAGTAAGAGACGAGACTGTAAACTCTATTGAAGACACTGAAGAGAATGGAACATCATCCTCACAAGATCACGCATCTTTCAGTCCAAAATTTACTGTCAAGATTGTTGTCTGGTTTGGTTAAACTGCTTCTTTTTGGTGTAGACTAGTCACATGGTCCTTGTTCTCAGTAAGCTCACCAAGTCAAGATTAATTGGCAGATTTACATATCTTGAGCAAACTCTCGTATGTATAATAGTAGTACTAGTGACAACTCTCTTACACGTGCTGCTACCTTTATTGGATGCTGTTCTTTATAGTAATGATCCCAATTTGATTGCATGGATACGAGCAATATTTAATGGACTGTTAACCAAATCTCTTAGTCATCCATGGCCCAAAGATCTGGCAATGTTAGGAGTAAGTGAATTACAATCATAAATAATCTACATTCAATATATATAGACTATATATGAATGTTTTACCCACTTTTGAAATTTATTTTAATGCCACTAAAATTTTTTTATAGGGTATAGTAAATGCAGGTATGGAGGCAGTTGCAGAGTCATCTCTTGTGTTCTATGTCTTCATTACTCTCTCCCACCTGAGATATCTATTATTTTGATGTGTGGAGGTATTTAGTACACAATCACTATTGCAAGCTGTTACTAATGTGTACCGTTATTGCAAACGTGATAATCAAGGTTATTCTCTTATTGGACACCCAATAATGTCATGATTCAACATGAAAAAAGCTGTTACCCGTCACTTTGTTACTTTTATCTCAATATGCAGTCTTTTTTGTCAAAAATATTGGACTAGTTTGTGTGATTGGATTTCTTGCGAAAGCAGCATATCAAATCCCAGGAACATAATAGAATTTTAGGATTAGCTTTGTCATACCATGTTTATTAATGCTATCCTTTATCTATACTTTTGGTCTAGTCTAATACAAAAGTGGCATTCACTCCTCGAAGCCAACATCATTGCAAACAAGCATTAGAGAGAAAAAAGATCTTTATAAATCACAACGAAATGATTATCATGATACAACCATAACAACAAGATGAAATCAAGTAAGAAATGTGTGCAAGTAAATGCATGTGATTGCCATGCCTAAGGTCATCTCCTGAAAATCTATTTTCATAGTGCTGAGACTATACCCTATCTTTCAATGTATTGTCTAATCAATTATTTATATTTATCATAGTATTACACCTGTGGTTCTGATAAATGTTACTCTATCATATTGTAGGTTTTATAGCAACATCTGTTCGTCTCCTAATTTATCCAGTTGCTAGTATGAATTATCTTTCGATTCATGTACCACTTGCAAACAAATGAACTAGTTGATCCATGGGCAATTGGATATAGATACAACCACTCACTATTTCACAGCTTTCAACTGGAACAATTTCTACAAGGCAGTTTTCTCTGTACATGTTGTTACCAGTTTTCTTAGCTTATATGTTTGTGTCGTGGCTTGCTTGTGTATATGACTCTACATGTATGTGGACTAGGACTACCAATATTAACTGCTACACCTGTTTACTTAG
>NW_024532308.1:0-6064 GCF_016097555.1 Gigantopelta aegis
TTGATATAACACAATAAAACCTTAACTAACCCACCTCCTTGTCTTTACTCAGCTTTCTTACGTTTAAAAGGGCAGAACATAGGAAATTACACAATAAAATAGTCATAAACCCAGACCCTTCTCTCTACCCAACCTTTGTTTCGCTTGAATGGGCGGGACTGAACAAATTACACGATAAAACAGTCATTACACATGATACATGTCTTTCCCCAGCCTTCGTACGTTTCAATTGTTGATATATCACAACAAAACTCTCTTTTACCCACTTTCTACCAAGCTTTGTTACATTTTCAAGGTCGAGACGTAACGAATTGCACAACAAAACCGTAACTAACGCAGATCCTTCACATTTTAAAGAACAGGACGCAACAAATTGCACATTAAAACAGTAATTAACGCAGAAACCTGTCTCTCCCAAGCGTTGTTACGTTTTCATGGTCGAGGCGCAGTGAATTATACAGTAAAACCGTTACTAACCCAAATATACTTGTGGTTTCTCTCTGTTACCAACAAACATGATTTTTCTTTCTTTTTTTTGTCAAAGCAAATTTTAAAGTTTTTAAATCCATATGATCAATTAATAGCTTGGAAGTATTAATAAGTTATCATTTTTAATTATATAATTTTGATCATTGTGACCTGTCCCTCTATTTCCGGTAATGGAGGAACATTTGTGCCATTGTACAAATTAAAACAGTTTATGTGATAAAACCAACTTGAAAAGCATCATATATATATATGTATTTTGATTAAATGAACTAAAATAATTTATGTAATGTTCATCAACTTCTGGAATTCACAAACACTGGAAGTCTTCAGATATCACCTTACAAAGGGATTACATAGCTCCACTAATTGGGGCAATAAAATGTCTATAGGAGAATGGGAGTTATCACCTGATTACTTTGTACCTGTCTTATAAAAAGGATGTGTATCTCTACTTCTGGCAGACTGGGAGTAATTAATTTACTTCACACAGTGCTAATTAAAAGTCCATGGGAAATGGGGGGCAGTTGTAATGACTGACATTTTAAACAGTAACATGAAAAATATTTGTTAGCTTTTATGTTTGCTTAATACACATATTAATACACATATTAATTTTTATAAGCCCAATCATTGCATGTTAATATCATTTACAGTAAACTTTTCTAAAGTCAAAATACCTATTGTTTGTTCAGAAAAATAAAGATGCTACAGAGAACACCAAAAGAAAAACCTAGTGTCATCATATTTTTTACAAAATGCACAATTAAAATGGATGTTTTTATTTATTCACCAATTATCTCCAGATACATACATGTTGTAATGGTTCATGTACTGAACAAATCAGTCTGACTGATGTTTTATTAAAGTTGATCATCCAGCTTTAATATCCTCAACATGCACATACAAATACACAAAACTTTACCATTTGGATTATGGAAACATATATAATCAGTTGAATCAGAGAAATTTATAAACAGTTATTTGCATGATTCTTTCTAGTAGTTTCCAAAACTTAAGAGATTAAAAACATATGTATATACATGTATGTATTTTATTTTCTGGTTTCTTCTTAATTAAAATTAAAGTTCAACATTGAATATTTCAGTCTGTTTTAATACAAAAATTAACGTTTATCCTAGATATTTGATTGAATATTTTTTTAAACAATTATTTTCAGAAGTAAAATTGAAAATTTAACTGAAAATTTGTTTTTTCCTGAAGTTTTGATTCCCCACATCTGAAACTTGGTAGGCTATGATTCTCTAACTTAGTCTTTAAAAACTAATAGAAAGAACTAAATGTTTACATTAAACAATTACTAATTACACTGTACATGTACATAGCAGATCTATCCAGACTATATAAAATATTTTTTTCTTTTAAATTGTTTTGCAGAATCCCATCTGAATGTTGGATGACATATATCAAGATGGCACTGAACAGGACATAACTGAAGAAAAGGGATGTGAGAGAATCCAATCTAACATTTAAAAATAAATATACATTTATATTATTTATCAAATATTTCTTTGCATATACTGTTCAGATATATTAGTGGGTCACTTTGGGAAGAATGAAACACCACTTTGTTAAAACTATTGTGCTTCAATTTTTATGTCTTGCTGACAGTTTACAGATAGGGTGTGGAAGTGCTGTCATACTGTACCGGTGACATAAGAACAATAACCTTTTAAAACAATTATTTGAATTAAATGGGTCATGGGAATTCCCATGGTATTCATGGATTTTGAACCTATTGTTTCACTCTTCTTTTTTCTTTTCTTTTTCTTTTTCTTGACAAAACATTTGTTACCAGTTGGTAGCTTGACCAAAATTGGTGTCCATTTGCATGGGTGGAGATAGGGTCAGTCGCATTAATACAGAAATTACCTGAGAATATTGAAATTTGGCCTCCAGGGACAGATTGCTGCCTAATTTCATTTGTTTAATGATGTCACCAGAGCACTGATTAGTTCATCACTGGCTACTGGATGTGAAAAATTAAATTGATAATTAATTCGGACTCACAGTCTTCAGAGGAGGAGTACGGACAATTGCTCACCGGACAATTGCTCACCAATAAAGAGAGAAATAGGACAATTGCTCACCTTTATTATTATTACTAGTCAGTCGCATTAATACAGAAATAACCTGAGAATATTGAAATTTGGCCTCATTTGTTTAATGATGTCACCAGAGCATTGATTAGTTCATCACTGGCTACTGGATGTAAAAAATTAAATTGATAATTAATTCTGACCCATAGTCTTCAGAGGAAGCTCTCTACATGTTTCAAAAGCAGCAAGTCAGACAGGACAGAACATACCACAGCCTTTGATATTCACTTATATTTCACTTATACTTCACTTATACAGCGTTTTTTGTAAAATATCAGTGAATCACTAATACTTCACTTATATTTCACTTATACTTCACTTATACAGCATTTTTTGTAAAATATCAGTGAATGACTTATACTTCACTTATACAGCAATGTTTGTAAATATCTGTGAATCACTCATACTTCACTTATATTCCACTTATACTTCACTTATACGGCATTTTCTGTAAAATATCAGTGAATCACTTATACTTCGCTCATACAGCAATGTTTGAAAATATCAGTGAATCACTTATACTTCACCTATACTTCACTTATACAGCAGTTTCTGCTAAATATCAGTGAATCACTTATACTTCGCTCATACAGCAATGTTTGTAAATATCAGTGAATCACTTATACTTCACCTATACTTCACTTATAAGTCACTTATATATATCTAACACTTCTGTTAAATATAAGCGAATGACTTACACTTCACTTATATATATGGTTAACACTTCACTTATATGTCACATATACTTTGTATAAGTGATACCTCATTTGCATACAAAATCCTAATCGTTTACTTATAAGTCACTTATACTTCAAAAGTATTAACGACTTATACTTCACTTATGAGTAAAAAATATAAGTCATTTCGGTAAGGGAATAGTGGGTTAATGTCTTTAGTTTCCATTAACATTGTTAATTTTTTATATATGAAATTCTGAAAACTCAAATTTGTAAAGAACTTGATTTTTCTAGTCATTTTGACATATTTATAGGGTGCTAAGTTATATTTTTGACAAATTTGTAGTTTTATGCAAAATTTAAAGTAAAATTGAAGAAAAACTTTACCAAAAACATAATTAAATTTGTTGTCACTATTGTGCCTTCTGTTCTTATTTGTACATAACAATAAGGTTGTTAAACATATACTTAGATCTCCAGATAATTTTTTTCTCTTAATAATCACTTAGTTAGCTCTCATGAAAAGCATTTTGAGTTTATACTAGATTCAGAACCAATTTTTTCAGATTTGATTATCTGTCTTGGATTAAGTTGATAATTTATTTTATTGTTAAAGCTGTATTACCTAATGTTACTAGCTAAATAAAATGCTGGAGTACAGATTGTAGGAATACATCTAATATACATATTGTATTCATCCGGATTAGAAAATAATGCAAGAAAATAGATGTTCGGGTAATTTTGTCATTTAAAATATTTCTTTTTCAGTAATTAATCAAAAATAAATGTGTGAAAGCTGCATGATAATTCCAGATATCACAACTATTAAAACCTCCAACTACGGTAGGCTATAAATAAAATATAGTCAGGAATATTGGTGGCTGCCAATGGTTTTGATGCTTCATTGTGAAAATCAGCATGGCCGATGGATTTGAAATTACCACACCTGGTAACTTGAAGACACCCACACCCAGCATACAGGATTTCCTCCCAACACTAATGTTCAGGACATTAAGTCATTACTTCATACAGGTACAGTCATGTTTGTGTTTCCTTCCTCAGACAGTGTATTTTTTTAATATTGACATTTCTCTGGTGTGCCTGTTAGGGTCTTCATAATCTAAGGGTCAATCAAGTGCATGTGTTTTAATGGAATTCTTTAAAGGGGTAGAGGTACTCTGACTATCTTTGTTGTCTCTACATATATACCTGACTACACACACCCAACTGAAAGTAAATATCTTCAGGAGTTTTATTTTAAAACATTTTGTTGTTTAATATGACATATTGCATTTGTACAAAATATATATGCAATATATATACGCTTTTTGGGGTGTACATTATATTAGGTTGCACTGAAGAAACAACAGTTTCAGTGAGGTTGTCAGTTTATGTCAGAATACACCAGATCCTGCTTGTCATAGAGACACATAGTGGACACTTTTTGAAAAATGTATGTTATCAGTATAGGTAGTACTAAACCAAATAACTTCCGGCTGGGTCAAAGTTAGAGGTGCACCAAACTTTTCATAGAGAAGTGAACACCACAAGTCCTGTGATTGGTTATAAATGTGAGTGTGTTGGTTGTAAAAAATAGTAGTTTCATCTGGGTAAAAAAAATATGCAATTTTATTTCATCTAGTACCAATGTGTCAAGTAGCCTTGTGCTTGAAACATGTATGGGTACAAGTAAAAAAAAGTACTCGAATTTTGTGCGGAACAAGGGTAGTCATAGACGCTACCCGTTATCTCAGAAACGAGCAGCTTGACCCCCAATTTTTTCTGATTCACTTTAAGTGTGAGGGGTGGTAGTATTTATATCCGTGGCGTTTATGTCGGTTGATACATTGCAGGTAGGAGTTTTAGCCACATATGTTACTATTGTCGTCTATGGGATTGGATTGGTAGTATACACCCTATAGCACATATTCAGTGCATAATAAAAAATATTACGATTTTGTCATTTTATTTAATTAAACTATACTGGTTGATTAATTAGCCATCACTCGACCATGCAAGTTCACAATGACCTTGACCTTGACAATAATCTCTGTGCATGGCTCTGAATGGAGTTTGAATCAAAGTTAGCACTGAAGAAAAGTTGATTTTGGCCTATAATTCATACTGTAAAGATTTCAATAATTTCTTTTTACATGGTATTTGACTTGCCATATACAACTGCTCTTAAATATGGTATTATATATAGGCAACCTGAACTAAGATTTTAATAGCAATTTATTTTTATATTAAAAATAGCATGTGCCAATAGTGGGTTAATGTCTTTAGTTTCCATTAACATTGTTAATTTTTTATATATGAAATTCTGAAAACTCAAATTTGTAAAGAACTTGATTTTTCTAGTCATTTTGACATATTTATAGGGTGCTAAGTTATATTTTTGACAAATTTGTAGTTTTATGCAAAATTTAAAGTAAAATTGAAGAAAAACTTTACCAAAAACAGAATTAAATTTGTTGTCACTATTGTGCCTTCTGTTCTTATTTGTACATAACAATAAGGTTGTTAAACATATACTTAGATCTCCAGATAATTTTTTTCTCTTAATAATCACTTAGTTAGCTCTCATGAAAAGCATTTTGAGTTTATACTAGATTCAGAACCAATTTTTTCAGATTTGATTATCTGTCTTGGATTAAGTTGATAATTTATTTTATTGTTAAAGCTGTATTACCTAATGTTACTAGCTAAATAAAATGCTGGAGTACAGATTGTAGGAATACATCTAATATACATATTGTATTCATCCGGATTAGAAAATAA
>NW_024532309.1:0-6402 GCF_016097555.1 Gigantopelta aegis
CCGTCTCCAACCCATTCAAGATATCTACCCTACTACCTTAAACTCTTAAAAAAACTCTTTTTCATCCTGTTAGAAAACCAGTTTATATTTGGGCCAAACTCTTAAGAAACGGGGCTGATTTGAACAAATTTTGTCATCATCAAAACGCATTAAAGTGATTGGTTGTTATTTCACCTACATTAAATGCGGTCTAAATGTTATCACAAGAGATGAAACATTTCTAAACTGAAAAACAAAATCAAAGATTAATATTATGAGTATTTCTGATGTTTGGGTTGATCCTCTTCCTAAAAAATTTGGACCCTAGTACAAAGCTGTTCTTAAAAGAAATAAAAGTTTTGGGTCTACTCACTGGGTTTACTTAAGTTCCAGTAGGACACTGTCCCCTTGGTTTCTTTTATCTATGTATTTTAAAAACAAGAGACTTATGCAAATATTGACCGGACTTTTTTACAAATCCTATTCCTACCGGCATAATGTTGCCTTTATTTAATACAGCTTTTTGTTTTTCACAAGCACTTCTTGAAATATTTCTTGTTATGGCCAAGATGATCTTCTTCATTATCTTATTATTCAACTAATTTTACATATGTCAATTGTTGTAGTAGTGCAGGATGCCCATAACGTTCGACATAAAGTCCGTATTAACACTTGTGGATATAGATCCCATAGATGATGAACTGCCTACATTATACTTAAAGATTTATGACTATTGTAATACCAATCTCTGTAATTCATATAACACATTCCGTGCGGCACCCTTGAATGCATTGTTGGCATTAATATCCTGATAAACACATGGACTGAATAGTAGTGAGTGTATGATTTTATGAGCCCTGCAATTGCACAAATGTAGGCATTCCCTAGCATTTCCAAGCCTTGTGGTGAGCATCATGTGACAACTATGTAATACTGTAGTATGAATTTCCTTCTCTACATACAATGAAGTTTGAACAGCCAAGCTTAGGAAGACAGCTTAGATTAGTAATGTCCTAGTAAGTATTGGAAAGGACAGGCTGGCCATTGCATTCTACCAGAGCATCAATAGTCCATTTGTGCTTTGTCTTATGTTTAGGATATGCATCAAAAATGAATAAGAGATTTATTATGATTTCTCATTCTTCTCATAGAATGGGGAGCATGTGACTTGTAAGAGTGATAGGGTTGTCCATATGAATCATGTTAATTGCTGTACAGAAGATTTGTGAGTCCATCTATGATGGTAAATTTTTAATACTTGAAAACTATAATTGATATCAGCTAGGACAATTAGTAAAATCCTCACCACTACTATATTGCATTTTCATATTTTAGACATAGCTCAAGAGTCAGATATCTAATCAATCTTGTGAGAAGATTCCTTGACATTTAAGGCAGAGAAGTACGGTATATACTCAATATCAACAGAGAATATGACCAATATTATTAATTAGAAGATGTAGTAAATTACTAAGAGAACAAACATACTTTTTGTAATTAGATTACATTGTTATATATGTTTATTCTTCTGCTTATTTTTGGTTTTTTATTCTGTGAGTAATTTAATGAAGAGCATAGATGGGGAATTTCTGAATTCCCCCAGATTGCTAAAAGGAAGACTATTTGTATGTTATTTGAAAAAATTTTAGCTGTAAACGATATATCTTTCAGTATTTTTTGTGGGGATTTTGATCTTCAAATACTGCTGTCCTAGTTTTCACAGATGGGCTTTTTATTGTTGTCAGTGTACTTTTCATGCTATCCACCTACAAATATAGAAAAGATTGTGTAGAACAATAAGTTTTACCTATACTACAACCCACCAATCTGCCACCATGTGTTCTAATTCTACTCCTTTTAAACACTTGTGTTATGCCACCTATCCACTTGTTCACCGTTCACTTGTACCAACCTTGCCAACATTGATTCCTGCTACATACTCATTACCTTTTTCAGTTTCCTCCACATTCTCTTGCTAGTGTCATTCAGGACATTAAGTTCAACCAGACAGAAACACATTTCTAGATAAATTTTATTTACGTGAAACTATCCGTGAATTCATGATACAATGGATGTAAAAAGACAAGATATCTTTAGGTGATGGTAATCAATCCCAATTGAATAGTCATATTAACATTTGCTATCATCAATAGATGACATGTAATTTTAATCACGCTAAATAATTGATGATTTGTTTTCCCTCAGATATTAGTTTTTTCATTGTTAGTGAATGAAAAAATGAATTTAAATATAAGTCAATTACTGATCAACATGTATATATTGACATCAACTATACTGTAAAGAAAATGAAAATAGAAGAAGAGTTGAGTGTTATACGTACATGCATACAACAGACAGTCAAATTAGTATATCTAGTGAGTTGTATCAAAATGAAATTGTTAGCAGAACACATTAATTACAGCAATTGAAATGTTTGCCTTTATGGTTATAAGTATGTCAAAATTAACATGGGGACGATTTCATATATCGGTGGAGGCGCCAATTAATATAAATTCACACATCATCTGAATAGGAATCATATGTAGACATCATTAACCTACTTCTTTCAATTAGCAGTAATAAATTCCTTACTTGGAGTAAGATTTAATTAATAAAAAAAGTACAATGTCATTTTTGTACGTTTATTAACAACTTGTACATCACAATTAACTTTAGTTATAGATCATTGTGCTGGTTCATGTCATACACCCAATAACTAATATACATTAGTCAGTTAGTCAATTTTTTATAGATAATGACTCTGAATACCCTAGTAATACACGAGAGTATGATATATTACAAATATTCTCTTTAATCCACATTACTGTAAAATGATCTCACTCCTTTCACAGGATCAAATTTCCCATTAAATTACTCATACACAATTGTGCAACTACATTCAAAGACAAACTGTGAAGACTACAGAACTAAACTGAAGACTTGCATATAGACCATGTATTATGTATTAGTACATGTATACTTGCGTTTTTTCTTACCACAATATAATGGTATGATATTCTTTCTTATAGTATAACTGCTTCTTTTGGTTATATCTACATTAATCTAGTACTTATAGTTTGTCACTAAAGTGACAGCAACTACACTGTGAAATGATATCTATTCTTATGCCATTCAAGAAATAGATTATTTATTGTATCAATTAATATAACTCTTAATAAATAGTTGTAGTTCAAATTCAATTATTCTAGCACCATCTTAGCGTTTATATAGACACAACTTCATCCTTCTCGTTCCCCCTACTATTTATCAACGAAATCATCTCCTTAGTAATGACCTTGAAGGTATTCTATGCTACAAACCTCCAAAAACACATATCACCAACTGTCCAGTTTTGTTAATTAATTTTTATAAATATTCATAGGTGACAATGTAGCTAATTGCAATGATTATTGTTAACAATGACTTTACTTTATAATTAACAATAGGCCATAAATACGTTGTTTGAAACAGTCTAGAGAGTACCAAATATGAAATGTTTTAATGTTCAATGTTCTTGAGGGGCAACTTTAATGTGCAGATAAAGTCACTAGTGCAGTAGGAACTATTTTTAATGATGTCCATATCAAGAAAATGGAGAATAGAATAATTCAGCTTATATGATATCATGACATTCTTTCATTTAACATAGCATAGCCTAATTAACTTGCTCCACGTATGTTAGAAATACAGAATACATCCAATTTTTTAGTGCTCAGTAAGTCCCATTTTCATTGTTTTTGGTGACTATTGAAGGAGAATTGAGAATAGTCTATTATGAGTGATTTGTTATTGATTTTATGCTAGAGATAATGATTTATCATATCTTCTTTTGAAATAAAGATCACATAATCTATTATAAATGCTAAACAGTGAGTAGAAACAATACTTACTTATCTCACAACTTTATTATTTTAGTTTTCATCTCCATTCACTGATAAGATCAGCAATCATCTTTTATATTTCTAGATAGTGGCTTCAATGTAATGAACCAAGTACATTGAAACTCTCAAATCATAATACCTCTCAACACACAGCCTCACATCCACTAAAATCCGATAAATAGTACTCGGTTTTGTGCTGGTTTGTACACACACTAATAATAGTAACAAAACTTGAACTATCTGGAGGTATAACTGATATACAAATAAGATGATAGCTGGGACAAAACATGAAAAAAAACGGACTTCAAATCATTGCCAATAAATAATGTTTCCTCAAAAGAGAAAACCTTAGCTGTGTAGCGAAAACCTTTGTCCTTAAATTAAAGACATTATTCCGAGAGAAAATCTATTGAAACAGCTCAATAAAAACAAAAAGACAAATGACAACACCATAACATCCTAGACTTAATTGAAAGCTAGCATTACCCAAACCTTGATAGACTAGTAACATTGTCACTACTGAACAATTTTTAATTCAAATAGTAATTGAATGGAATATTTGTTACCATCAATTACTTTTTGTTGTTAAATGTAAATTGATTTCGGTTAACAACTTCATTGTGACTGTGCCATCACACAGAATACATGTATATAATATCCCTAAAAGCCTATTGTCTAAGCATGACGATAATTTTCATTGCTCTGAATACAACTGTTCAATCAGTATATTTTTACTAATGACAGCAGTTTTATCCATCTTTACTATATTGTATACTTTGGAAGCATAGCTCATGTCTATATTTATATAACTGCACATAACTATGATTCGTTTGATCAAATATTGATATTAACAACAACAAGATCATGTAAATAGCTATAAATTCAGCTAATCAAATCACATATAGCCAAAACTAAAGATTACCTGAACAGATAAGTTTAAGGATCAATAACTGTGAGAGCTTGTGAGGGATCTTAAAATAAGTAACAAAAATATCGAATGTGTGTATGTGGATACTGCGGCGCAAATGACAACTAATCCATACAATCTACGTTGACTACACAGGAAGTGATGTCATGTTATGTGAAACCTTTATCATATACTGAGATCTCAAGGTATCCATCCTTGATTTATTGAGGACCACCTTCCTGTCTGCCTTTCTACCCTGGCATTAGTACGCTATAGCTCCACCTACACTCTGGAATGACAACGGATCATCACCCTCCTTTATATACACTGACTTACAGCCTACAGGAACATTCTGTGGGAGCTGCGTAGTTCGTAACTGGGTGGTGAGACAAAACCAGTGGTCCGGCGCTCTTACGGCGTGACAGGTCACCTAAAATCATTCTTTTAATTTTTCGAATTACAGGTAGGTATTTCAAGATTATGATGCCACATGCAATAACTGCGCTAGCTATCTGACTACAAAATAGAGACTTCTGGCTCACTCACTCAGCTCATAAAGCTCCAGTTATAAATAGCTGCAGTTGATTAATCGTGTTTTTTTTTATTTTTTAGTTGTACTTCGAAAGTAATACAAAAGGTATAAATCTATTATAGGTTTACCTTGTGCATATTGCGCCATTGAGACAATGATAGTCACGCCTTTTTAATTATTGAAAGTCAAGATGAAAGATTTAGTTCTCACATATTGCACCCTATTGTGACGAAAAGGGTTGCTTACACCAAATAAACCCTATTACGAGAGGGATGCTTGTCCAAATAGAATTAAGATAATGTCCCGTCCTCAATATGTGATGTATTTTTAATACATCCACATTCGAATTTGGAAGATGATAACTCATAGTGTTCCGTTTGTGCCTATAAAAAACTAGGTATCTAAATCAAAGAAGTTAATCAATAAAAAGACATGTCCTCTTAAAAAATGACATCTTAATCCTATATAATTGCTAATAACAATCTAATATGTAAGGTATATCTGTGTGTGAATGACTTCAACTGTTGCAAATTTTTAACAGTCCCTTCAATGTGTGTATGATACTACTAACTAACATGACTGGTCAAAGTAAATGACACGTTGTTTATGTATATATGTGTAGCTATAATATCTACATGTATCTAGTGTACACTATATAGTCCCGCAAAGTAAGTGGATCCCCCTAGCCCAATCTTCAATTACATATATTAAAAGTATTAATATTCTTTACTTCTTATACTGTCAATATGAATACAGTCTTGTGATGACACTCAAAGGGAGATATCACTAGATGTATCATGTTAACTTTCCATTAATTAATCACAATGAATGTGATTAATTATGAATAAGTTTTTACATGTAATTGGTAGTTATATACATGTACTGGTCTGGTACACAGCTGGTGTTTTATTGGTTTATGGAACCCATTTCTCTGGATGCTGAATTTACTTACTCATCAAATATTCTTAGAAGTATCTGTGTATGTGTTTTAGTGCAGTTATTGCTAAATGTGATTAACAAGTGTTTTGAGTTTGATTAATAGTAATTTCTATATCCTAAATCTCAAGCATACTATCAAAAATAATTATACATGAACCAAGCGT
>NW_024532310.1:0-5531 GCF_016097555.1 Gigantopelta aegis
TACTCTTTCCGATTAACAATAAGGGATCTTTTATATGCATCAGGCCCACAGACAGGATAAAAAATAGGGTAGCCTTTGTTACACCAGTTTGTAGAGCACTGGCTAAGGAAATGAGAAATAGCCCTATAGGACCACCAACAGGAAAATCAATCCTAGATCGACTGCGTATTTAAAACTATGGTCCTGGCTGCTGCATGGATTTAGGCGATTAAAATATTAATGGCAATTTTTATGTATATATATATATAAAAAATAATGCTACAAAATGTTCTGAAGATGTAAAGCACAAAGGTGAGGGACCAAGTAAATGAAATTTGAGATGTATCCGGGTTTAAAGGCTAATTTCTGTACTAATATTTAAAAAGGGACGCTGTAGCTAGAGAGGGAGAAATGTATGTGTGGTCATGGAAAATGTATGGAAACTAAATTTAGGTTCCTCCATTTTAATACAATGTGTTAATATGTATCCGATATCAACAAGTTTAAGGATAAAAAAGGACTTGATAAAATTAATAGTTTTAAAAGTTTTTGTAAAGTTTTCTAATAAGATACTTGCTTAAATTTATTGTTCATGAAGAAAAGCCTTACAAATGAACCAGTAGACAAGTCTGATGTGTTTTATATATATATATATAACTACTGTCTATATACTGTCTACTGGTTGTTCATTTGTAACAAATGTTCATATATATATATATATATATATATATATATATATGTATGTTGTATCTATATGTACATATATATGTATCTATATGTACATATATATGTATATGTATATATACATATATGCATATATATATATATATATATATATATATATATATGGGTTTATTTAAAATTGTTTAAAGAAATAATTTTCCTTTAACAAGTGTAGGCCAATTATTTCTTTTAAACAGTTTTTTTAAATAAAAAATATAGGCTACTCGTTTTAATTTTATTAATTTTTATTTGTGTGTGCGCGCGCTCGTTTGTAATGCTTTACTTGAAATATGGACCAGACGCTTTAAAAATACATGGACTAAAAATATTTATTCAGGTGAAAAGAAAAAGAAAAAAAAAGGAAGTTTTGCTATAGTTTTGAACTCGGTTCAATCGTCAAATTTTATGGGTGGAAAGAGTACATGTATCTCCTCCATACAGGAGCTATGTAGAATAGCGTTCCCCGTGCTACAAGCGGTAATTTAAGCACGGTGTTGGCCATTCTTTGCTATTCACGCTACGCTAGTTCGCTTTGTTAACTAATGGCCATTATGATAGACTTCTGCCTACCAGATGCGCGCGCATGCTGATACGTGACGTCACTTCCCTAAACACATGGCTTCTCCTATATGTTTCTATATAGCCTTAGTGGCTATAACATTTTTATTAATATCAGCAGGCCCGTGAAGTTTTGTATGTACCTTTGCCTGCATGGGGGACACATACCCTGAAAAGGACAACCCCTGTTGTCCAGCTCTTTCTCCCAGCATATTGGTTTAAACAGACACACCCTCTAAACCAGGCCGGAGTACACCCATTTTACACAAAAAGCACTACTTTTGCACAGGCCAGAATTACCACAAACAAGTCATCAATGTCAACAAAGTTACACATGTTTACACACTACATGCTATCCCCTGTCACTTCAGTCAAACAGTTGCCACTTCATAGCTGTCTGCCATGAAATAATCACAGTCAAACAGCAGACTACTTGCGCGGTGAAACTTCCGGATTTTGGACAACCAAATGGGAAGATAACTGTAATCTGAGGCCATATGTTAATCTCGATTGAGATTCAAAACTTGAATAATCTGGATTAGAAACATTTCGTTTCTTTTTTTTTCCTCCGACAGAAAAAAATTGGTCAGAAAAAAATAATTAAAAAATGGATCCAAAACTTTTATTTTTATTTTTATTTTTATTTCGACCACCTACATATTATGTTTTGTGGAAAAAAATCCGTAAACCATTTAATTATTAAAATTAATAAAAAATAGGTGGCCTAAATGTAATTTAAGCATGAGAATACATATCTTCCATCTTCAAGTCTTTATTGATCGACTGACTTATAAAATACTGAATGAAATCAGTTTTGGGTTATTTTGATTTAGGTTTAGTCTCATGGCCTTGATTTGTAACATGAAAATTTTAGTTTTTTTTTACCCTATTAAATAAAACATTTGTTCATAAATTCAGGTGCCTTTATGCTATAAAAATTTCTCTGTGAATTTGTAATTAGTATTTAATGATCTATGTGATGTTTATCTCAGTTTTCTTACTTTCCTCGATTTTAGGGGGTGGGTAACGCAGTACGGCATATTTCAGGACAATAAACTCATATATATCTGTCGGGACGGGACGTAGCCTAGTGGTTAATGCGCTCGTTTGATGCGTGGTCGGTTTGGTATTTGTCCCCGTCAGTGGCACATTGGGCTATTTCTTGTTCCAGCCAGTGCGCCACGACTGGTATATCAAAGGCCGTGGTATGTGCTTTCTGTCTCTGGGATTTTTGCATATAAAAGATTCCTTGCTACTAATGGAAAAAATATAGCGGGTTTCCTCTCTGAGACTATATGTTATAATGACCAAATGTTTGACATCCAATAGCTGATGATTAATAAATCAGTGTGCTTTAGTGGTGTCGTTAAACAAAACAAAACAAATATATGTCTGTCTGTCTGTCCCTACCTTGTCTGTCTGTCTACCTTTCTGTCTGTCTATTAAATCGATATATATATATATATGTATGTGTACAGACACACGCATGCACATACGTACCCTTGCGCGCGCATACACACGCACATGTATAAAGCCTTTCCAAATGTTCCCAACTACTAAACGTTAAAAGTTACAGTTTGTTTTGTTTAACGACACCACTAGAGCATATTGACTTATTAATCATCGGCTGTTGGGTGTCAAACATTTGATAATTTTGACATGTCTTAGAGAGGAAACCTGCTACATTTGTTTAGTAGTAGCAAGGGATCTTTTATATGCACCATCCATAGACAGGTTAGTACATACCACAGTATTTGATATATCGGTCGTGGTGCATTGGTTGAAATGAGAAATAGCCCAATGCGATCGATCCTCGACCGACTGCACATCAGGCGAACACATCACCACTGGGCTATGTCCCTAACTACTAAGTAATGGCAATCATGACTACACCAGATAGTAACAGGTGGACACTATACCAAGAGACATGCAGTTGTGTTGATGTTTGTCAGTTATCATCTACTGATATCACAGTTATTGTCATGTTTATGTACCTGGGTTGTTGGTCGAAATAACACGGTGCGGTTACCAGGGTTATCACACTGTGTTTCTCCACTTAATTGTCTCAATTGACCCACACTCTTTTAAAAACAAATGTCTGCGTTAAATGTCAACCCACCGCCCTCGAAAAAAACAAACAAAAAAACAAAAACAAACACAACAACAAAAACAAAACAACAGCAAAATAAACAAAATAAACAAACACCAAACATACCAGTCAAACCAGTCAACAAACCAACAAACAAACCTTCTCAAAACCAACAATAACAACACAAAAACATCCTACCCCCCACCCACATACACCAAAAAAAAAGAGAAAAAGAAACTAAAAAGAAACCAACCCAAAAACATCAAGAACAAAACAATACCAAAAACAAAGACAAAAAAAAAAACCCGTCCAATAACAAAGATAATCTCTAAACGTACAAAAGCAAAAGAAATAGCAATGACACCTGTTTTTCCTAAAAACATTTTTCAAAACTAATTATTAAATTGTGTTTTTACTATGTATTGTTTTACTATGAATTGTCTCGATTGACCCACTCTTTTAGAAACAAATGTCTGCGTGAACTATCTACAGAACAATACACAATATGACAACAACAACAAAAAACACAACAAAAAAAAACCCCCCCCCCCCCCCCCCCCCCCCCCCCCCCCCCCCCCAAATAACACAACAGTAAAATAAACATACAAAAAAACAACAACCAACCAACCAACCAAATTGAAACCAACAAGCAAACCTCCTCAAACCCAAGACGAACATCACAACCACCCCCCCCCCCCCTCCAAAAAAACAAAAAACAAAAAAACACAACCCCAAACAAACCCACAAAACAACCCTCCCAAAACACAAAACAAATCCCCATTAAAACAAGAACAAAAAGAAGAAGAAAATGATAGGGAAGGAAATCGTGACGCTCTGTTCATCCAAATATATATACCGGTATGCTTTTTTAAAAATTAGAGAAACAAAATGTCCCATGATAAAACACATATGTAGTGATGATATCCAGTCCATGCTTTGTAAGTCAAATAGGTGTTTTCAAACGAAATCTGGAAACAATCTGTCAGGTTTGGAGGCAACCTATAATATGTCATGTCACCGCGGCTAGGAAGTTAACACCACAAGTCCTGTGATTGGTGGTAAATGTGGGGAAATACTTAAAGCCGCACGCCCTAGTTCCATCCAGCGAAAATAAATTATAATTTGGTTAATCTACAAACCTGTAACACACTTAGATCACGTTTTCATCAAATACCATGTCACAAACCAGTCTGATATGTTTCCGCGGGAAATAAACATAAATATGAACGAAAAGAAAGAAAGAAATGTTTTATTTAACGACGCACTCAACACATTTTATTTACGGTTATATGGCGTCAGACATATGGTTAAGGACCACACAGATTTTGAGAGGAAACCTGCTGTCGCCACATATGCTACTCTTTTACGATGGGAATCCTCATGTAACAATTGCTTGAAATAATTTTGAAAGTTAGTATTCTGATGTCACCGGTAGATGTCGCTCAAAGCACAACAATGCCTACGTCACGACAAATTTCACAGAGTGCGCACAGACTTGGGGTGCGTTCCTTTCACCTCTCCTGGACATGTTCCAACTGTTCTGTCCTGGTTGTATCCCCTCTCCAGATATCGTAAGACTTAGCAAAATTATTGATTTTAAGGGTTTGTAACGTTTTGTATTGAGACACTTACTTGTCTGAACTTTAGTGTTACTGAAAATGTTCACTAATTGTGAAGAAAAATCTCACAAATATGAACAACAAGCAAACGACAACAAATCGGATGTTGATTGTGCGAACCGTGCACGAGAAAACAAACCGAACCAAAATGATAACGGCCACGTGGTATACTAACGTCTGTGGCGTTTACACAGAAAGATTCCCTCTAAAAATAGATTGGACCTAGCTTGCTTAATGGTTTTTTCTCGAGTGCGCACAGCTTTTTAAGAAATACAAAAAATCATTTCGTGGTTTTACAAACATCAGGATTACCAGGATTACCAAAAAGCGCTTCAGGTGAATGGAAATGTGTATTCTAAATAATAAAATGTAAGTAAAGTGCAATTTTATTTGTGAAAAAATGGGTTTAATAGCGAAAAACAACGCCGTAATGGTTAACAGCTAGCCGTAACTAGGGCATGTCCCTTTAATTGTAGCCACCAGGATGTAACATCTCGTGAAATGCGATTTTTAAGCTACACCCTTTTTCGTAAGCCACACCCCATGTCACAAACCAGTCTGAT
>NW_024532311.1:0-7618 GCF_016097555.1 Gigantopelta aegis
AAATAATTGGCCTACACTTTGTTTAAAAAGGAATTATTTTTCTTTAAACATTTTAAATAACCCATATCCACATCACACTGGTCTCCTGGTTCATTTGTAAGGCTTTTCATTCACAATACATTAAAGCAAGTCTCTTATTAGAAAACTTTAACAAAGACTTTAAAACTATAATTTTTATCAAGTCCTTTTTCGTGCCGTGCCGAGTGGGGTGTGGGTGGGGTGGGCTTGGCGTGGTGGTGGGTGGGTGGGTCGGGTGTGCTGTGTGTGTGTGGGGGGGGGGGGTGTTGTTGGGTGGGTTGGCTGGGCCGCTGCCCGCTGGCGCACCGTTCGCAACCCTCGTTTTTCGTGGCTCTTTTCTACACTGGGAGGAACGCCGAGAACGGTCACGCCGTACCGGCAAACGTCTACGACAGGGACGCAGCAAGCAGCGAACGGACTGCGCACAAACCCGAGCACAGAGTGCCTGCAAAATTTCGTGCGCCTCCAAACGCGCTCCGTTCGCGTCGGCGGCCACCCAAAACCGGGCGAAACTGACGACACTTTTTGAAATCGAGGGTCTGGCAAGGTCGGTTACTAATAGGGGCCATTACTATGTGGAGCGAGCTAGTCGGTCACGAAGCTCGGACTGTCCGTGGGACCCCCGCCGTGTGTTATCGGCGTGCGGACGGCCGCCTCGCTCCTCCCTTCCCCCAATTGGAACTGTCACGCCAGCACTGGTTCAAATAGCTGCAGGACGTAATCTATCGCCACTGAAACGTGAAAGAGTGTGAAGGGCCGCGGTGCGCGTGTGTGCTTCGCTGGGTGGGAGAGGCTTGCTGATACAACGACGACATCTTGTCACGGCGCGACTCTACAAGCTGCGTAAACGTTACCTCCTTTCCGATCTGTGTGAACCGCCTTGGACACATCTGGCTAGAAGATACTTCTTCCCTCTAATGCGGTTCGAGAAGGCAACTGCTGGCCCCTTGGTAACCGCCCGCCAAAAATCGCACTTTGCACGGTCCTTGTCCACCGGGTCGCACTTTCACCCGATCTTTTCTTAGGGGACCGGCGACCCAGCGGAACGAACGACGGCGTGCTAGCTTCGTGACCTAAGTTAGGTTTGGTGGTTTTTCCACTATCCCCTGTTTCGTCCGCATCCGCCGTGAAGCACCATTGGCGTGGTCGGATGCGTATGCGGGCGGGTCTGGCGCGGAAGACCGCCTCGCCTCCCGCGCACCGCCAAGGCCCGCCGGGTGTGTCCCCGCCCCGACGCTCTCGTCGAAACGCAAAACCTGTTTTTAGCGCGCCACCAGGCGCGTCTACGGTGCCCCTCGTCGCCCACATACGAATCGGGTGGGCACCCGCGCACCTACTGAGTTAAAACGGGGAAGTCAAAAAGGTCCCCAGTACCCCCACCCCTCACCGCTTGAACCTTATGGTTTCAGGTTTGTCGGCGGTGGGTTGGGTTGGTTTGGAGGACTGGTGATACTGTGCTCTTGCGGTGTGCGCCGGGAGTGGTGTCAATTGCCGGCGGGGAGGACGTTCCCGCGCCCGTCGCCGTCCCGACCGTTGTCCTCGCTCCGCCGCTCCGTGCCGCGAGTGATTAAATAACGAGCTAATCTGGTTGAATCCTTCCCGTAGTCATATGCTTGTCTCAAAGATTTAAGCCCTGCATGCTCTAAGTATACATATACCACCGGGGGCTACAATTTATCGAAATAGCTCCTTAGATTTTTTTATGGTTAACTAGTGCGTACAATTACCTCTATTTACTCACTGTGCTGCGAATAGGACAGTGGGCATAGCCAAGCATCCGTGGGACGGCAATGTGCGCGGACAAGATCGCTTTTTTTTTCTTTATTGTTATTTCAAGACCAACCGGGTCCGCCGCAAGTTTTCGCTCTCTTCTGTAGTCCAAACTGTTATGACTCTGTGATAACCTTCGTGCCGGCATCGTCACGGGGCCATCGGGCCGTCGGTCGCTATCCGTAACTTATGCTTTGCGTACTTTAAACAAAGTGTCCCTTACACGCTAAAGTCACTGTTCGTAGGTATTCGACATAGAACCACCTAAGTTTTCAACGGGTAGCAGGGGATCGTGGTTGCTAGTTCTCGGAGAGGGAGCCTGAGAAACACGGCTACCGAACTTCCAAGGAAGTGCAGCAGGCACGCAACTTAACCTCACGTCCTGGCACGCGGGAGGGTATTGACGAAAAATAACAATACGGGAACTCTTTCGAGTCCCCGTAATTGATGATTACAATAAACTTTTAAATCCTAAAAACGAGGGATCCATTTGAAGGGCGAAGTCCTGTTGCCAGCAGCCTCCGTAATTCCAGCTCACACTAGCGTATATTAAAGTTGGTTGCAAGTTAAAAAAGGCTCGTAGTTGGATCTCGAGCACGCAGGCGGTGGCGGGTTCCACTTCGCGGTGGTCTTTCACTGCAACGTTTGCCCTGCTCCACACCCGGGCCGGTCATCCCTTGGTGCTCTTTCGCTGAGTGTCTGCTCGGGGTGCCGGAACGTTTACTTTGAAAAAAAAATTAGAGTGTTCAAAAAAGACGAGCAGGCTCGTCTCGGCCTGCATAATGTTTGCATGGGAATAATGCTAAGTAGGACGTCGGTTTCTATTTTTGGTTGGTTTTTTCTGAAATGTCGAGGTAATGAGTTAAAGGAACAGCCCGGCGGGCAATTTCCGTATTACGGACGGGCTTTTGATGTTACATGTCTTGGATCGAGCCCCTAGAAAACGCGACCTCCAGCGCAAGCATTTTGTCATGGTGGTTTTCATTAGTCCAAGAACGAAAGTCATAGGTTCGAAGACGATCAATATTACTCGTCAGTAGTGTCTGAACGCGATAAACGATGCCCCCTCCATGACACAGCGTATCGCACCTGGGCGTTGTCTTTTTGGCCCTTATTCAATGACCTCACGGGGGCAGCTATAGGCGTGAAAGCTGCAAGTCTTAATATGTGCTTTGCTGCGTGGAACAAAAAAAAAAATAAACAATGGTTGGCAAAGAAGAAGCTGACAACTTAAAAGGATTGAAAACACAATGAAGAAGGATACTGCCACGGCCAATGACGTGGAGCCTGACTGGTCTTAATTGTGAATCAACACAACACGACATACGGACCAAGCACGGGGAAAACCCTTACTACTCTACACCCTTCGCCCACGGACCAGCGCGTAAGGTTATGACATGATTGATAGGCTCTTTCTTGATTCGGGTGGGTGGTGTGTGGCAGGGCATTGTTGCTTGGTTCCTTAGTTGGGTGGATCGATTTGTCTGGTTAATACTATTCCGAATAACGATAATTACAAAAAAGTAGACTTACTAAACAATTTCCTAGCTCATAGCCGCCTATGTAAAACAATAGTTCGACCTAAGTTCAGCCCGATCCACGAGCGAAACACAGGTCGGCGGCAATCTTCTTAGAGGGACAAGAAGGGAGTGGCAAGTCGCGTATTAGGGCCACACGGAGAATTGTAGCACTAACAGCAATAACAACATTGCTCTGTTGTGGTTGCCCTTATTGATTCCCCCGGGGGGTCCCAGCTATCGCGTCGCTTCCACACAGGTGCTGAATGTCATCACGTGGGACCACACTTGCCCTGTCTGCCGCGCGGAGTGGGAAACCCCCGTGCATCTCCTTCGTGATGGGGACTGGGGTCTTGGTAATTGTTCCCGCCCCATGAAGCGAGGACTTCCCCCGCGCGTTAAGCTCGAAGTCATATAAGCTCGCGTTGATTTTACCGTCCCTGCCCTTCGTTATGTTCATGCCTTTGAAACCCACCGCCGTCGTTCTAGCAACACGCCGCATCCCGTTCGCAGTCGGCTTACATACCGGCGATTGAATAGTCGGTTTAGGTGAAGACTTTCGGATTGGTTTCCCGTTACGCGTGTGCAAGGGTCCAACTGCCTCTGGCTCTATCTGCCGGCCGAGGGCCTCGATCTTATATTTCTACAAGATGATTTCCAAACACTTGATCGCTTTAGCGCTTAGGAGGAAAGTAAAAGAGTCGTAACAACAGAGGTTATCCCGCGTAGGTGAACCGCTGGCTGACGGTCATTACGCGATTGATACCGTTAAAACAAACAAAAACGAGGAAAGAAAAAAAAAAGAGGGTCAACCAAAAGCAATCGGAAAATCCGAATATCGTCGAATCCGAATCCGAAATCCGATAACGGCGTGCTCCATGATTGACCGGGTGGAAGCGGATAGGTTGGTGTCCCGAGTAGGTACGATGGGGGGGGTCCGGTTGGCCGGCCTCCTCATCGGTCTCGGCCGCATCATACGATCCCGTCATTGACTTTTCTTTTTTTCACATTGTCTTTTTCGGACCCGGCGGGGTACGCTTACCTCCCTGGCTGCGAGGCTGGGAGCGCGTCGCAGGGTCTTTTTTCGGGGGGGGGAATCTTTGTTCTTCCACTGCCTAACGCCGTTGTTCGTAACTCCTCAGACGCTTGCTAAGTTAAATTTAATTCTGTACGGGTACACACTAGTGAGTACTGCCCACCTGAAGATCAACGATCGCTAAAAACCGAAAACAACATACCCACTAGGAAACTAGACTTTTGTCGTTAGACTACTCACCGTGCAGGTCTATGTTTGTCATGTGTGATCAGGTTTCTTTTATAGGAAAACATAATAAAAAAAAAAGTTGGCTATTTAATGACTAAATGTGGGCAAATGGGACGGCGCCCGCCGCGTCGCATCGCAACCTTCACCCGCACCAGGGGGGGTCACGCACACTTTGCAGCCGTCGCGTCGCGGGTCGTCGTCTCGCCAAAAACAGAAAAGAAATAAGTATTAAAGCGATCAGAACGGGCAATAAAAATCAAAGGGTTCACAAACCAAAAACAAAACGCCCTCTGAGCTGAAGTACAAACTCTGGTGCGGGTGGATCACTCTTCAGTCGGCTCGTTGAAGTCGATGAAGAGCGCAGGCCAGCTGCGTTGAATTAATGTGAATTGCAGGCAGGGACACATTGAGCATTCGATACCTTGAACGCACATTGCGGCCTTATCGGGTCAGGGTCCCGGCGGCCACGCCCTGACTGAGGGTCGGCTGAACACAATCGCAATCGCCCCGGTTCGGATCGAGAGATCAGGGTAGACCATTTCGCCGGCGCACTGGGCTGCGTCCAAGGCAAGCTGTCTCGGGTCCTGTTCTACCGCCTCAAGTCAATCAGACAGCGTGCACGTCCGACGCTGGGCCCGCGCGGCCTCTCCGCGCCGCGCGCATCAAGATCAGGTAAAAAGTCGTGGGGTCCCGTGGGGACAAGGGAAACGGAAGGGGGAACAAGCAAAATAAAAAAAAAAAAAAAAAAAAAAAAAAAGACGGAGAGAGCCCGGGGCGTCTGGCACGGTCAGCAGCGCACCACCATCCAACGACGAACGAACGCAAATTCGACGCGGACCATCCTTTTCCGAAATCCCCGACCACCTCAGTTCCTAGCCTATCGAGACTACCCGCCTGAATTTAAGCATTAGCTATCACTAAGCGGAGGAAAAGAAACTAACAAGGATTCCCTCAGTAACGGCGAGTGAAGCATGGTAAAGAGCCCAGCACCGAATCTCCCGCAGCAGCCTTGTGCGCTGCCGGGACCTGTGGTGTTGGTGGACGGGCCAACAACGTCGTACCGGGGGGTCCTAACTTGCGCTTGCACCACTGCTCCTGTCCTGATCGGGGGCCCTCTATCCCCACGGTGGGGTGTCATGCCTATTAGTAACCTGCCCGGCGCGCGGGACGTCTAGTTCGTGCGGCTTTCCCGAGGGTCGTCCCAAGAGTCGGGTCTGTTTTGAGAATGGCATCAGCCCTGCCAAAAGTGGCTGTGATGGTAAACTCCATCTTAAGGCTAAATAGCTGTCACGAGTTCGGCAGGATTCCGTGTAGCGGACAAGTAGCGCCGCCCACGTGAGGGGAAGGTGAAAAAGAAACTTTGAAAGAGAGAGTTTCAACGTTCGTACGGTAGCGTGAAAACCCGGCCCTCAGAGGTTAAAGGCGGGGGCCCCCGCATAGTCGGTCTGCGGGCGGCCCGACCGGAATTCAACTGTCGTCCCGTGTCCGCTAAGGCACCCGGGGTCCGTCCCGCGCGAGATGCTCGAACACGGCACTCGCCCAATTGCGACGCCGTAGTCCGTTAGATAGCGTCGACTGGAGCGGCGCAGCGGACGTGATGCGTGCGTGGGGCACGATTTACTCGCGAGGGCAGCCAGGATCCAGAGGGAGCTAGACGAATCGGAGTCTCCAGGTCACGCCAGGAAGGCGCGTGCTGGATAAGCTTGGCCCACACCCCACGGGCGTGGGTCTCCGGCCAGTCCTATTCTTCGCCGGCGGAGAGGATTTGTCACACTATCATCAATATCCTATCTCTCGTTCTGGGGGTCTCTTACAGGCCGAGCGCGTCCTGCGGTATGGACCTAGCGGACTCCGCGGGAAATCCACGCAGGATATACGATGGGGCGTCCCGGGCCGTCACCTCCTCTGATACACTGTGGCAGATCTCCGGGCTCTCCAGCGAGAACGGCAGCGCAGCGTTCTCATTTTGCCGACTCAGGGGGGATCGTGGTTTGTGGCAAACCGTAGCCACTCTTGAAACGCTCGGGCGTGCGGCGTCACCCGGGAGGCGATCGCTCAGGAGCCGGAGAGTGTGCCAACCGTCGGGGGGCTAGGGATGCGGCTGGGAATCGTTCGGGCAACGAAGCGCACCGTCCGCTCGACGTCTTGAAACACGGTACGCGATGGATTCTAACATGTGGCGGGCGAAGTCAAGGGGCTGCGTCGAAAGCGAAACCTCAGGGTGGCGGGCAATGAAAAGTGAAGGCCAAGGCGCCTCGTCGGTGTCTGGCCAAACGTCGGTGGCGGTGGATTGGATCCCCGCGCCGTTCCCTTCGTTCCAGTCTCGGGGGGCGCATCACCGGAGCCCCGCGCCCGTCTGCAGTCCCGCGTCAGCATATCGGCAGTAGGCGGCAGTGATGGCGGAGGCAAGAGCGGGCACACGTTGGCGAGGACGGGCTCGAAAAGAGTGGTTGACTCTAATGGCTGAGGCAGCAGGTATCGAAGCCTACAGAGGTAAACTCGGGTGGAAGTCCGCAGGCGATTCTGAGCGTGCAAAATAATCGGATCGTCAGACCTGTGGGGTATATAGGGGGCGAAAGGGACCTAATCGAAACGCATCTAGTAGCTGGTTCCCCACATATCCGAAGTTTCGGTCCTTCAGGATAGCTGCGGCACTGAAATAACAGTCAGCCGCGATCGAAGTTTTTTCGCGGTAAAGGCAGAATGGACTTAGAGGCGGCATTTGGGTACGAAACTTCCGTCAAGAGCCGTATTCTCTCAAACCTTTAAATGGGTTAGAAGGCCATGCGGGCTCAGCGCTCAAACGAAACACGAGTGGAGAAGCGGGCATTGAATTTCCTGAGTTGGCCAGAGAGGTGGGTGCCACTATTTGGTAATGTGCAGAACTGTGGGCGCTGGGATATGCCAGACGTCGGTTAAGGCGGGCCAAACGCTGACGCTCATCAGACACCATAAAAGGTGTTGGTTGATATAGACAGCAGACGGTGGCCATGGAAGTCGGAATCCGCTAAGGAGGTGTGTAACAACTCACTGCCGAATCAACCAGCCC
>NW_024532312.1:0-6138 GCF_016097555.1 Gigantopelta aegis
AAACTTGCCAAGTATACCCGCATCTGATACCTGAAAACCATAAATACATTCAGACAAGCAGAGAATATTAGCCTATTATACTTATCGTCAGGCTAACGACCTTTTTGAAACTGAATGAAATGCCGTAATTTACATCAATGTAGGTGAAAGGCTTATTAGAGTACTTAATCTTGTTAAAAACTGTATACTATCTATTTAAAGCTGGTCTTAATTACATTTCGTATTGATCATTTCATTATATTTTAGATCTTCTGTCCACTTGCAATAATTGAGAAACTCATTAAAATTCAATATCGTAAAAAAAATTAAACATCTCAATATTGACTAACCAAAAATCCAACTTTTGGCTCTTTTTTTACCAAATTATTAGCTCAAAACTGTTAAAAAATATTGCAACAACCTGTAGTAACATCAGAGGTCATCTTATGCTATTTTGGAGGATACTGAAATTTAAAAGTTGAAAATTTTAATTTTATTTTTATAAATAAATTCAAAAAAAATGTTTTTAATTTAATAAAATATTTAGAATAAAATAAATTAGTTTTCATATTCCTTGTGGTATGCACAATCAGTCTGTGTAAATTTCACCTCTCTGGTTATAATACTTTCATCAGAATCAAGCAGTTACCCGGTGTAATGTGTGAACTATATCAGGCCTCAGAACCACAATTAATTCTCGCTATATGTTTTCTATATAGCCTTAGTGGCTATAAACATTTTTATTAATATCAGCAGGCCCGTGAAGTTTTTGTATGTACCATTTGCCTGCATGGGGGACACATACACCTGAAAAGGACAACCCCTGTTGTCCAGCTCTCTTTCTCCCAGCATATTGGTTTAAACAGACACACCCCTCTAAACCAGGGCCGGGAGTACACACCCATTTTACAACAAAAAGCACTACTTTTGCATGGGCCGGATTACCACAAACAAGTCTTCAATGTCAACACAGTTACACATGTTTACAAACTACATGCTATTCCCCTGTCAACTTCAGTCAAAAAACAGTTGCCACTTCATAGCTGTCTGCCATGAAATAATCACAGTCAAACAGCAGACTACTTGCGCCTGGTGAAACTTCCGGATCTTTTGGACCAACCAAATGTGGAAAGATAACTGTAATCTGAGGCCCTATCAGTCCATTTTTTTCCCCCTAAAAACTGGCCCACACTAAATGCATTCCAATGATATACATATTAAAGCAATGCTCGGTAAGTATCGGTATGTCACCTTTAAACTGGAGAGTATACAGAGGCTGTGTTAAAAACACCTACCACAGTGCCCTTGCCATGGCCAATTTTTAGCAATGGAAATTGAGGGACAAACCAACTTCAAAATGTAAATAACTTTATCAAATTTTGGAATTTCGTTTCTTCATACAATGAGCAGCTATTTTTTCTTCTACATATGTCTATCTGCACAGTGTTGTCTTGGAAAGATTTTTGAAATATTTAAAGGAAAAAAAATCAATCATTAGATTTTACTTTTACTTCATTTTTAATTAAATATTAAACTTAAATTTAAATTTTTGAGAAAACACACAAAAAATCTAAACTGTAAAATTTTGCATTTTAGATATGATAATTTGGATTCGGTCTTATACAAGATATGGTGACTGAATTCATGATACATTATTAGAAATGTGTCAGAGGGATGGTGAAATGTCCAAAATTGGGGCCATCCCTGTTGCAACACAATGTTTACCACACTAATTTCAGGGAAAATTAGACATGATAGGCCTCATATTCAAATTTTTTGACCTGCTGTATTTACTTAATCTACTTCATTTACTGTATTAGACATGTAGCCACTTTGTAAAAGGCAAAACAGTCCATCCTTTAAAATGCATATTAATGATGAATATTTGCCCTACAGATATTACTTAGGTATACACCATAATATTTTTTTTGTTGACGACAACTTTGAAAATGAAGATTTTGTCACCAAAATGCTGATATAAATCCACCAAGAGTACTTGCACCATATTTTTTCAGTTTCCAGTGATAACTCGTTAACCAAGTGTAGGTCCATGTGCCAGTGTCCTGGGATACCTCAGTGTAGTATTTCTTGATTGGAAGGATGTTTGTAGTAATGACCCACTGAAATATGCATTATGGATTATTCTGCCATATGTATTACAAGCCAAATGTTAACCTTTTTGGCACATTTTCTGCAATAAACTTGACAAGTATACCCAGCATCTGATTACTGAACACAAATAATACATTCAGACAGCATAGATATTACGGCCCTATTAGATTTCTAAGGATAAAAGCGACCATTTTTGAAAAATGACTGAAGTGTGTAATTTACATAAAACTGTAGGTGAATGTATTATTAGAGTACTTAATCTTGTTAAAAACTGTATACTATTTATTTATAAGTGTTTAATTACATTTAGTAGTGATATATTCATTATATATTTAGATCTTCTGTCCAATTTCAATAATTGAGAACTCTCATTAAAATTCAATATGTAAAAAAAAATTAAAATCTCAATATTGACTAACAAAATCCAACTTTTGCTCTTTTTTACCAAATTATTAGCTCAAAACTGTTAAAAAATATTGCAACAACCTGTAGTAACATCAGAGGTCATCCTTATGCCTATTTTGGAGGATACTGAAATTTAAAAGTTGAAAACTTTTAATTTTAATTTTTATAAATTCAAAAAAAATGTTTTTTTAATTTAATAAAATATTTAGAAAATAAATAAATTAGTTCGTTTTCATATTCCTTGTGGTATGCACAATCAGTCTGTGTAATTTCACCTCTCTGGTTATAATACTTTCATCAGAATCAAGCATTTAACCGTGTACCTGTGTGTGAACTATATCAGGCCTCAGACCACAATTAATTTCGCTATATGTTTCTATATAGCCCTTAGTGGCTATAACATTTTTTATTAATATCAGCAGGCCCCGTGAAGTTTTTGTATGTACCTTTGCCTGCATGGGGGACACATACCTGAAAAGGACAACCCCTGTTGTCCAGCTCTTTCTCCCAGCATTATTGGTTTAAACAGACACACCCTCTAAACCAGGCCGGAGTACACCCTTTTACACACAAAAAGCACTACTTTTGCATGGGCCGGAATTACCACAAACAAGTCTTCAATGTCAACAAGTTACACATGTTTACAAACTACATGCTATCCCCTGTCACTTCAGTCAAACAGTTGCCACTTCATAGCTGTGCCTGCCATGAAATAATCACAGTCAACAGCAGACTACTTGCGCGGTGAAACTTTCCGGATTTTGGACAACCAAATGGGAAGATAACTGTAATCTGAGGCCTATCATTGTCCATTTCAGTTTTTTTTCCCCTAAAAAACTGGCCCACACTAATGCATTCCAATGATATACATATTAAAGCAATGCCTCGGTAAGTATCGGTATGTCACCTTTAAACTGAGAGTATACAGAGGCTGTGTTAAAACAACCTACCACAGTGCCTTTGCCATGGCCAATTTTAGCAATGGAAACTTGAGGACACCAACTTCAAAATGTAATAACTTTATCAAATTTTGGAATTTCTTCATACAATGAGCAGCTATTTTTTCTTCTACATATGTTTCTATCTGCACAGTGTTGTCTTTGGAAAGATTTTGAAATATTTAAAGGAAAATAAAAAAAAAAAAAATCAATCATTAGATTTTACTTCATTTTTATTTTAAATATTAAACTTAAATTTAAATTTTTTTGAAAAACAAAAAAATCTAAAACTGTAAATTTTGCATTTTAGATATGATAAGTGTGGAGGCTTAGTAAAGATATGGTGACTGAATTCATGATACATTATTAGAAATGTGTCAGAGTGGATGGTGAAAGTCACAAAACTTGGGGCCATTTGCAACAAATGTTTACACACTAATTTCAGGGAAAATTAGACATGATAGGCCTCATATTCAATTTTGACCTGCTGTATTTACTTAATCTACTTCATTTACTGTATTAGACATGTAGCCACTTTGTAAAAGGCAAAACAGTCCATATAACTGCATATTAATATGAAATATGCCCCTACAGATAATTACTTAGGTATACACCATAATATTTTTTTTGTTGACGACAACTTTGAAAATGAAGATTTTTGTCACAAAATGCTGATATAAATCCTACCAAGAGAGGTACCTTTGCACCATATTTTTCAGTTTCCAGTGATAACTGTTAACAAGTGTAGTCATGTGCCAGTGTCTGGGATACCTCAGTGTAGTATTTTCTTGATTGGAAGATGTTTGTAGTAATGACCACTGAATATGCATTATGGATTATTCTGCCATATGTATTACAAGCCAAATGTTAACCTTTTTGGCACATTTTCTGCAATAAACTTGACAAGGTATACCCAGCATCTGATTACTGAACACAATAAATACATTCAGACAGCATAGAATATAGCCTATTAGATTTTTCTAAGGATAAAAGACCTTTTTTGAAAAAATGACTGAAGTGTGTAATTTACATAAATGTAGTGAAATGTATTATTAGAGTACTTAATCTTGTTAAAAACTGTATACTATTTATTTAAAGTGGTTTAAGTTAACATGTTTAGTAGTGATATATTTCCTTATATTTAGATCTCTGTCCAATTGCAATAATTGAGAACTCATTAAAATTCATATGTAAAAAAAATTAAAAATCTCAATATTGACTAACAAAATCCACCTTTTCTCTTTTTTAGCCCAATTATTAGCTCAAAACTGTTAAAAAAATATTGCAACAACCCTGTAGTACAACATCAGAGGTCATATTATGCTATTTTGGGAGGATATCTGAAATTTAAAAGTTGAAAATTTTTAATTTTAATTTTTAATAATTTCCAAAAAAATGTTTTTAATTTAATAAAATATTTAGAAAATAAATAAATTAGTTTTTCATATTCCTTGTGGTATGCCCAATCAGTCTGTGTAATTTTCACCTCTCTGGTTATAATACTTTTCATCAGAATCAAGCATTTAACCGGTGTAGAATGTGTGAACTATATCAGCCCTCAGACCACAATTAATTTCGCTATAATGGGTTCTATATAGCCTTAGTGGCTATAAAACATTTTTATTGATATCAGCATGGGCCCGTGAAGACTTTGTATGTACCTTTGCCTGCCATTGGGCGGACAACGTACCCTGAAAGGACAAACCCCTGTTGTCCACTCTTTTTCTCCCAGCATATTGGTTTAAACAGACACACTACCTCTAAACCAGGCCGGAGTACACCCATTTTACACAAAAGCACTACTTTTGCATGGGCCGGAATTACCACAAACAAGTCTTCAATGTCAACAAGTTACACATGTTTACAAATTTCTACATGCTATCCCCCCTGTCACTTTTCAGTCAAACAGTTGCCACTTCATAGCTGTCTCCATGATAATCACACAGTCAACAGCAGACTACTTTGCGCGGTGAAAACTTCCGGATTTTGGACACCCAAATGGGAAGATAACTGTAATCTGAGGCCTATCAGTCCATTTTTCCCCTGAAAACACTGGCCCACACTAATGCATTCCAATGATTACATAATTAAAGCAATGCTCGGTAAGTATCGGTATGATCACCTTTAAACTGAGAGTATACAGATTTTGGCTGTGTTAAAACACCTACCACAGATGCCTTTGCCATGGCCAATAATTTAGCATGGAAACTTGATGGGGACACACTTCAAAATGGATAACTTTATCAAATTTTTGGAATTTTCTCATACAATGAGCAGCTATTTTTTCTTTCTACATATGTTTCTATCTGCACAGTGTTGTCTTGGAAAGATTTTGAAATTTTATTTAGGAAAAAAAAAATCAATCCATTAGATTTTACTTTCATTTTTAATTAATATTAAACTTAAATTTAAATTTTTGAGAAACAAAAAAATCTAAAACTGTAAAATTTTGCATTTTAGATATGATAAGTGGAGGCTTAGTAAAGATATGGTGACTGAATTCATGATACATTATTAGAATGTGTCAGAGGGATGGTGAAAGTCACAAAATTGGGGCCATTTGCAACAAATGTTTACACACTAATTTCAGGGAAAATTAGACATGATAGGCTCATATTCAATTTTGACCTGCTGTATTTACTTAATCTACTTCATTTACTGTATTAGACAGTAGCCCACTTTGTAAAAGGCAAACAGTCCTATA
>NW_024532313.1:0-2500 GCF_016097555.1 Gigantopelta aegis
TTAATACTACTACCACCACCACTACCACTACCACAACTAAGTACTACTACTACTACTACTACTGCTGCTACCACCACTACCACTACCACTACTAACTACTACTACTACTAACTACTACTACTACTACTACTACTAATAATAATAATAATACTGCTACTACTACTACTACTACTTACTACTACTACTACCTCTACTACTACTACTACTACTACTACTACTTACTACTACTACTACTACTACTACTACTACTACTACTACTACTACTACTACTGCTGCTGCTGCTATTGCTACTGCTGCTGATACTGTTACTGCTACTGCAGCTACTGCTACTACTACTACTACTACTGCTACTACTAGTACTACTACTACTGCTATCACCACTACCACTACCACTACTAACTGCTACTACTACTAACTACTACTACTACTACTATTACTACTACTACTACTAGTACTACTACTACTGCTACTACTACTACTACTACTACTACTGCTATCACCACTACCACTACCACTACTAACTGCTACTACTACTAACTACTACTACTACTACTATTACTACTACTACTACTACTAGTACTACTACTACTACTACTACTACTACTACTACTAACTACTAATAATAATAATAATGCTGCTACTACTACTACTACTGCTGCTGCTGCTATTACTACTACTACTGCTGCTGCTACTACTACTACTAATAATAATAATAATAAAACTAATACCAATACTAATACTACTACTACTACTACTACTACTACTACTACTACTACTACTATTACTATTACTACTACTACTACTACTACTACTACTACTACTCCCCCGCCAATTATGACAATACAACAACAACAACAACAAATACTAGTCATAAAAATAGCTGGACTCGTTCGAGTAGTGGTTAAGCCTTTGAACTTAAAACGATTGTTTTACATTTTGTTTTATTTACCATCAGCACTAGAACGCATTGATTATTTGATTATTTAATCGTCAGCCATTGGATGTCAAATATTTTGTAAGTTTGACATATAGTATTTTATTAGCTGTTAACTGAAACGTCACAATTTATCACGTCAGTTCACGATCACCGTATACCATAATCATAATCATGTCGTGTCATATTTATTATACATGCGAAAAGAGGCTGTTGTTCAAATCGTGGTAAAAAATAATAAAACATATGCATTACAACAGTCATATAAATATACAATGAAGCCCAATTATGGGTGTAGTTTTATAGAGGTACGTTTTGTATTCGGTTCATTGCATTAGGAATATTACAGTTTGAAATTCTAAAAAACGCATAAATTATTTTTTCTTATTAAATGTCAGTTATGCATTCGAAAGCAGCATAGTTGTGTGCATTAAAAAAATAGAAAGATTTGAAGCGTTTGAGTTACCGGTGTGACTAATGTTATTATTGTAAATATTGATCATTAAGTCATTTACATATGTTTTCAACAAATAAACACCAGTAATACTACTCTGCGATATACTAATATGCATAAATCAGTTTTGGAATCCAAAAACTTTAATAAAGGAAGGAATGTTTTATTTAACGGACGCACTCATCACATTTCACTTCCGGTTATATGGCGTCAGCCATGTGATAAAGCCACCACACACATATTGAGAAAGGAAACCCGCTGTCGCCACTTCATCGGTTAGTCTTTTCGATTAACAGCAAGGGATATTTTATATGCACCATCCCACAGACAGACACGGCCTCGGTGGCGTCGTGGTTAGGCCATCGGTCTACTAGGCTGGAAGGTTACTGGGTTCGGATACCAGTCGAGGCATGGGATTTTTAATCCAGATACCGACTCCAAACCCTGAGTGAGTGCTCCGCAAGGCTCAGTGGGTAGGTGTTAAACCACTTGCACCGACCAGTGATCCATAACTGGTTCAACAAAGGTCATGGTTTTGTGCTATCCTGCCTGGGGGAGCGCAAATAAAAGATTCCTTGCTGCTAATCGGAAAGAGTAGCCCATGTAGTGGCAACAGCGGGTTTCCTCTAAAAATCTGTGTGGTCCTTAACCATACTGTCTGAGCCATATAACCGTAAATAAAATGTGTTGAGTGCGTCGTTAAATAAAACATTTCTTTCTTTCATCCCACAGACAGTGTAGTGCCATTCCACGTCCTTTGACATACCACTCGCGGTGCTCTTGGCTAGAAGGAAAAAAAGCACAATCGACCCACCGATTGGGGATTACTCGCAGGCTGACCGCACATCAAGGCGAACGCTTTACCCCTGTCGCGTGTTATTTATCGTGTCGCGTATCGTATTGTTAGTTAAATGTATGTGACACCCCTAATAATAATGGAAATACAGAAGTGACGGAAGTAATTAAAAGTTTGGTACGGCCATGGAAGCTATGTCTATGGTGAGATCTATACTATGCGAGGACCGTAGGAAGAGAAAAGAACTGCTATTCCTTGTCCAAAGTACTAGTAGAACGGCCATAGCCGTACCGACCGTACCACTTCCGACGAAACC
>NW_024532314.1:0-5692 GCF_016097555.1 Gigantopelta aegis
TGGACGTGTCACACTCACTAATGCGTAAAAATAACATTCAGACGACACTTCTTACTGTGAACGTAAACAAAACGGTAGGGTTTATTTAAAAAAACGGTGAAAATGACACGGGACTTAAAATAAGACACGACTCAAACAGTGTGAGTCGTATTTATTTTCCCGTCTCTATCATTTTTGAATGACGTCAGTCATTGAATGACGTTGCCCTACAAGAACACTTTTTATTCTTTCCGTGTTTAGAACACTTTCAAATGGTCAATTTGTTTTATTTACTTTTGAAGAAAGTTAACGATCTGTACTTTCAAAAAGTACCATTTTGTTAAACTTTGTCCACCACTGCAGCCTCTGCATGGTTTTTTGAACACAGTGATCCCTTCAAACTAAATCAGAATAAGAAAATTAACTTACAATTTTCCAAGTCTTGATCCAGTCGTATTTCTAACAGTGACAAAATCTCTCACACAATGATCCTAATGAATCTTCTTTCTAAAACAATCGAACGTAATATCACAAACTAATAACAATGACGTAGTAGATCCAATAATAATAGTTTTCGGCGAGCGAATGATAATGAAACCGGATCTAACCTTTTTATACTCTTCGTGCCATTCTAAGTAGGTCAGGGGTCGGTCTAAGTAGGTCAGGGGCCGGTCTAAGTAGGTCAGGGGCCGGTCTAAGTAGGTCAGGGCCAGTAGGACGACGAGGTCACGTGATGTCATCAAGGTCACGGAAAGTAGGTCAAGGTCACGGAAAGTAGGTCATGGGGCTATACAGGCCTGGATACTACTTGTATTAATTATTATTTTAGTGTTCTGTAGTAATTATTCTAAAATTATCTAATCTAATCTAATCTATTCTATTATAATTATTATTATAGTGTACTGTAGTAATTATTATTTTAGATTATTGTAGTAGTAATTATTGTTTTACAGGGAGGTTTGACTGTCATGGACAATATCAAACTGCCACGTGCAACTTCTTTGGAGATCTTAATATGATGGAGACTATTGAGGTAATCTATTAATAGAGAAAGAAAGAAATGTTTTATTTAACGACACACTCAACACATTTTATTTACGGATATATGGCGTCAGACATATGGTTTAGAACCATACAGATATTGAGAGAGGAAACCCGCTGTCGCCACTTCATAGGCTACTCTTTTCGATAAGCAGCAAGGGATCTTTTATATGCACTATCCTACAGACAGGGTAGTACATACTACGGCCTTTGATATACCAGTCGTGGTGCACAGGCTGGAACGAGAAAATAGCGCTCCACCGACGGGGATCATCGAATCTCGGGGGAACGAACCGACCGCGCATCGAGCGAGCGCTATACCACTAGGCTCACGTCCCCGCACCCTATTAAAGGGACACTCCCCTAGTTACGGCTAGTTGTTAACATTACGGGCGTTGTTTTTCGCTATTAAACCATATTTTTTTTCACAAATAAAATTGCACGTTACTTACACTTTATTAATTTAGAATACACATTTCCATTCACCTGAAGTGCTTTTTGGTAATCCTGGTAATCCTGACGTTTGTAAAACCACGAAATGCATTTTTTGTATTTCTTAAAAAGCCGCGTGCACTCGAGAAAAAACCGTTAAGCTAGCGAGGTCCAATTTCGCCTATTTTTAGAGGGAATCTTCCTGTGTAAACGTCACAGACGTTGGTATACCACGTGACCGTTATCATTTTGGTTCGGTTTGTTTTCTCGTGCACGGTTCGCGCAATCAACATCCGATTTGTTGTCGTTTGCTTGTTGTTCATTTGTGAGATTTTTCTTCACAGTTCGTGAACAAGTAAGTGTCTCAATACAAAACGTTACAAACCCTTAAAACCAATAATTTTGCTAAGTCTTACGATATCTGGAGAGGGAATACGACCAGGACAGAACAGTTGGAACATGTCCAGGAGAGGTGAAAGGAACGCACCCCAAGTCTGTGCGCACTCTGTGAAATTTGTCGTGACGTAGGCATTGTTGTGCTTCGAGCGACATCTACCGGTGACATCAGGATACTAACTTTCAAAATTATTTCAAGCAATTGGGACATGGGGATTCCCATGGCATTTATCGATATAAAACCTGCTTTTTCACTCCATTTCATAAAAACGTGATCTAAGTGTGTTACAGGTTTGTAGATTAACCAAATTATAATTTATTTTCGCTGGATGGAACTAGGGCGTGCGGCTTTAATAGAGATGCGAAATAAGAAGTAGCCACACGCGAGGGTGGGAAAGGGGGTGTCTGTATAACTCTCAGGGGCATAGCATTACCTGGATCTGAAGGGGTTCCATTATGAACCAAATGAACCCTTGTTTCTACATGTTCCCTGCACACCTATATAAATATTACACTCTGTAAATTGTTTTAACCTCAGCGGGGAGTGTGTGTGTGTGTGTGTGTGTGTGTGTGTGGTGTGGGTGTGTGTGTGTGTGTGTGTGTGTTTCCTTCTCTTGCGTCTGAAGGTTTTAATAATAGAACCCTTTGTTTCTGTTAGATACCGAATGATGGGTCAGTTCCCGACAGAGCAATGAAAACATTACCTCCAGCGTTAGAGATCAGGACTATCCGGTATAGAGGGCGCTGGGACCTGGAAGTGTTCGTCGCGCGTGAAGACATTCCAAGCCGGACAATAATATTTTCGGCGTTATGAGCGCGTGATGGTCACGAATAGACAACCCTCACGCGTTGCAAGGACATAGACAACATCCTTACGCGTCATCTTCAAGACCAAAATCTCGATCGTCTCTCATCTCCCTCCTCCTCTCTCGGCCCACCAGTTCTCTCCTCATCTCCCCTCCTCCCTCTCTCTCGGTTCTTTCTTTCATCGCATTTGAATATCCAACCCCTCTCCGCCTCAATTAAATCTCCTCGCTCCCTCTCTCTCGTCTCAAATCTCCTCATCAATCTGCTCTCCCTCGTCGCTCCTCTCTCTCTCTCTCTCTTAATTTATTAATATTAGTAGGCTCATGGCTCCTTTTACGCACCTTTGCCTGCCTGAGGGCAACATACCTTGAAAAGGATATTGGTTTAAACAAACACACCCACTAAACCTGGCCGGACTACACCCATTTTACACAAAAGGCACTACGTTTTCATGGGCCGGCATTACCGCAAAAGAAGTCTTCAATGTCAACAAGTTATACGTGTTTGCAAACTACATGCTCTCCCCTGTCAACTTCAGTCGAATAGTTACCACTCCAAAGCTGTCTGCCATGAAATAATCACAGTCAAACAGCAGACTACCTGCGCGGACCTATTTTCGGTCAACCAAATGGGAAGATAACTGTGATCTGAGACCATATGAGGAGGGCTCTAGTATGAACTTTATTTTCCGGTTGTACTATACCAAATAAAATCCCATAGACGACCATGTTAACGTTTGTGTTCAAAAACACTATATGCAATATATCAACCAAACTATGACCCATAAATAGCAGTACTACAACCCCTACCTCAAAGTATTAATTGAAGAAAATAGTACCTTTCATGGTTCATTTTCGGTATAACCAGATGTTTTTACAACACCCCTAATTTCGCACAAAATTTTACAACTTTTACCGGTTCTCCATAATATATGTTTCAGGCACAAGGCTACTCAATACAGTGGTACTAGTTGAAATAAAATTCTATACATTTTTTGCCCAAATTTTGTTTACAGCAAACACAGTCACATTTATCACCAATGGCAGGAATTGTTGTATTAACTGCTCTATGAAAAGTTAGGTGCACCTGGAACTTTGGTTTAGTACTACCTCCTTTAACCCTTAAAAGTGTTTTTTATAAAAATTATTTTGTCACAACTAGTGCCTAATGACAACTTTATCAAATGATGTGGTGTGTGCTGTCTGCTCTATGGGAAAGTGCGTATAAAAGATCCGTTGATGCTTATTCGATAGGAGTAACCTATGTGGTGAAAGTTAACGTCAACTCTGTATGAACACCACGTGTAGCAATACACACTATATCTGTAATTTAAAATGTGCTGATATTAGAAAGTATTTGTTTCCTTACTTTTTAATGAGCGGATCTTAGATGTTTAAAACATGCTGAATGCATCACTATGTTAAAATACCATAAGCGTATATTCAAAATTAGATTCAGAACTCTTTTTAGGTGCTTATATAACACCAATTTTTCAGGCACGCCCATCACGGGCTTAGCCTCTGACATCGCCAGTGACTAAGTCCGAGAGAGGAGGGGAAGGGAAAGTTTAAGAGGGACAGGATTTAGAATACATTTAAAACTTAGATCAGAGACCTAAAGCCAAAAATGGAGAATAATCATTCTGCTCATTTCTGGAATGTTGAGTCCAAAAATAACTTCTGAGTACTGGTCTTTTGGTTTACTGGTCAAGATAGTGGGCGTGCAGATTGAGGCTCATTGGGCGTCATGTGTGTGTGTGTGTGTGTATGTGTGGTGTGTGTGTGTGTGTGTGTGTGTGTGTGATGTGGCAACTACCTTACTAACAGCTAATTTTGGTATTTATTGATAGTATATGTCCTAACTATGGGGGTGGGGTGGGTGGCCATGTGGCAACTACCGTACTAACAGCTAATTTTGGTATTCTATTGATAGTATATGTCCCGACTATGGGTGTGGGGGGGGGGGGATCACGGTGGCAACTACCGTACTAACAACAGCTAATTTTTGGTATTTATAGATAGTATATGTCCCCGACTATGGTGGTGGTGGTGGTGGGCATCGGAGCCCCCCTGGTGGAAGGTGGGGTGGGGGGGGGGTGTCATGTATGGCAACTACCGTACTCAACAGCTACAATTTGGTATTTATTGATAGTATATGTCCCGACTATGTCACCGGTGCTGGTTGGGTCGGGGGGTAGGTGACATGCGCAAATGACGCGTTCATTAAAATGGCGGACCGTATTTATTATAGTTTTTTTCAAGGCAGTCCCCCCCCCGTAAAACCCATGCAGCGACCCGGTCCCTCCAAGGAAACATAAAAGTCAATCACAAGTCCGTCCACAAGTTGAGCTCCATTGCCCACCATTGTTTTGATATTTTATTATATATGTGAATCGCACGTGTCTCCAATAGCCTTTTATGTGTGGCTATAATTGGAGTTTTTAGAAGTGGCCTGCCATAACCACAGGTCTATTGAGTACCTAGATATCTCCCAACCCAGGCCACCGTATGTATCCTGACATTCTAATTGATCATCAAACTACACATTTACATTAGTGGCACCAAAAGAAATGCTCAATTACTATAATTAACAAACATATTAACTAAGACTACATTTGCTATACCAGGAGAACGAAATAATAACAGCGACACTATCTGTCGAAGGAAACCAACCGCTCTTTACAGCCTATACACATCTTCTGCTGTTTATCGTATGCTGTCTCTTACGATTCGCTCTTTAGCAGAAACCTGCCTACACAAAAGAAAAAACAGATTTTATTTAACGAACGCACAACCCTTCAGGGCTTGCGGACTATCGGTTGAGGACCACGGAGATAATTAGAGAGGGAAACCCGCTGGCTCGGCTCTCCATGGATTAACCCCCTTTCTGATGATGCTAATCAATTAATTTCATGAGAACGTATTTAAAAAGTCAACAGATACGTAATACCATTGTAGTCACGGTGCCATTAGATTAACACAAGTAAGAATTACCAATATGCAGAGATATATGTATTAGATGCTTGCTGATTCATACG
>NW_024532315.1:0-13762 GCF_016097555.1 Gigantopelta aegis
AGCCGGCCCGGGTGGAGCCCCCGGGTGCAGACTTGGTGGTATTAGCAAATATTCAAACGAGAACTTTGAAGCTTGAAGTGGAGAAGGGTTCCATGTGAACAGCTTGAACATGGGTCCGTCGGCCCTAAGAGATAGGGACTCCGTTCTGAAACGGGGGCAAGGCCTTGCTCGAAAAAAAAATGTTTTGCCGTATTCCATCGAAAGGGAGTCGGGTCAATATTCCCGAACCTGGACACGGAGATTGGCCCGCAAGGGTCGCGTTCGGTAACGCAAAACGAATTCGGAACGGGTCGGCGAGGGCCCCCCGGGGAAGAGTTCTCTTTTCTTTGTAAGGGAACCCAATCCCCTGGAATCGGGGGCTTGCCCAGATAGGGAAAAGGGGTTCCCGTAAAAGCACCCGGCCTTGCGGTTGTCCGGTTGGCGCTCTCGGGGCCGGCCCTTGAAAACCGACGGAGACTCGTGATTCTCGTCCAGGCCGTACCCAATAAATCCGCGCCAGGGTCTCCAAGGTTTAACCCCTCTAGTCCGATGGCAAAATGTAGGTAAGGGAAGTCGGCAAATTGGATCCGTAACTTTCGGGACCAAGGATTGGCTCTGAGGGCTGGGCCCATCCCGGGCTGGAGACGAACGTTGGGAATGGCAACGGGCTGGGGGCGGGCCTGCCGGTTCCCCTGGTCGCGGTCGTCCCTCTCCGCTCTTGGTTCCTCTCCGCCCGGTTTGTTCCTGGGCGTGTCCGGCGTTTCGGCGGGTTTTCGCGCTCGTCGGGTCCTCTCGTCGGGTTTCGGCCGGGGCCGGGGGCGTTCCGTCGGGGCGGTCTGGGCGCGCGGGCCACTCGGGGGTGGCGTGTCGGGATCGAGCTCGGACCGTTGCTTCAAACCTTCCCGTGGACCTGCCTCACTATGCGGGGCGCCCCGTTCTCGTCCGGGTCGGCTGGGCATTCAACAGCCAACTCAGAACTGGTACGGACCGGGAATCCGACTGTCTAATTAAAACAAAGCATTGCGATGGCCCGTCACCCTGGTTGAAGCAATGTGATTTCTGCCCATGCTCTGAATGTCAAAGTGAAGAAATTCAAAAGCGGGGTAAACGGCGGAGTAACTATGCCTCTCTTAAGGTAGCCCAAAATGCCTCGTCTCAATTAGTGAGCGCATGATGGATTAACGAGATTCCCACTGTTCCCTAGCACATGCAGCGAACCACAGCCAAGGAAACTGGCATTGGCAAATCGGCTGGGACCGAAGACCCTGTTTGAGCTTGACTTTAGTCCGACTCTGTGAAGAGACTGAGAGGTGTAGCAGAGGTGGAGGTCGCGGGCAATTGAAATACCACTACTTTTATCGTTCTTTACTTATTCGGTCGAGCGGAGATCGTGGAGCAAGCCCTTGCTTCTGGAGTTAGAGCCCCGACCGCGTCGCCTGGGGCCGATCCGCACCGAAGACAGTGCGGGCGGGGATTTGATGGCTGTACATCTGTCAAACGGTAACGCAGGTTGGTCCCTAAGGTGAGCTCAGCGAGGACGGAACCTCGCGTAAGCAAAGGGCAAAACTCACTTGATTTTGATTTTCAGGACGAAGTACAGACCGTGTAAAGCGTGGCCGATCGATCCTTTTGACGTTAAGAGTTTTTAAGCAAGCGGTGTCAGAAAGTTACCACTGGATACCTGGCTTGTTGCATCCAGCGTTCATAGCGAGTTGCCTTTTTGATCGTCGATGTCGGCTCTTCCTATATTGTGAGCAGAATTCAACCAACGTTGATGTTTCCGGCCACTATAGGGAACGTGGCTGGTTTAGACCGTCGTGCGACGGTTAGTTTTTACCCTAACCGATGAACAAGTCGTTGCAACTGTATCCTTCCATTACGATAGAACCGCAGGTTCAGACATTTGGTTTATGTGCTTGGCTTATAAGCAATTGTGCGAGGCTACCAAAATCTGGGGGGATTATGACCTGAAACGCCTCTAATCAGAATCCCGCCCGAAAATGTACCGATACTCTTGCGCCCCGTTGCCTCTTGAGGCAACGATATGCTGCCCTTCGCCGTCCGTCGCCCTCGGCTGCGGGCGGCCGGCCATGTGGTCCAGCCACAGCAAGGGCCCGTTTCACGCCGCTCCGCCGCAGTGCCGGCGTGGGGCGAATCCGTCCGATACCATCCCATGCTAGTGGAGCGTTAAAATCATTCGCAGACGACTTAGTTCCGGTCGGGGTTCGTACTTAGTATAGCAGCCACCTCACGCGATCTATTGAGATTAGCTTTTACCAGGGTTTGTCCGCTACAGACGGGCACATCCCACGGGTCGCGCTGGTCCGGTCTTCGCTTCGCGGCGGATCGTCTCTTCGGTTTTTTGTTGTGTTGTTTTTTGTTGGGTTTTTTTGTTTTTTTTGGCAGCGACGAGCGGGATGGGACACACCGAGAGTACAATAGTACAAGACTCCAAGAGCACAAAGAGCACAGACCACAAAGAGCACAAGACCACAAAAGCACAATACCACAAAGAGAATACGATTGTCACAGATAATAATAAGAGTACACTAAAGTTGTAACAGTATCAAAATAAGATTATACTAATACTTTTGAGTTGTGGGGAAGTGGATAAAGTGTAGAAATCCAAGAGTGTGCAACACACAGAAAAGAAACACATCTTCACCAGGTAGCACTGAGGACCGTGTACGCATGTCAAATCATTGGCAGACGAACTTGAGTTCACTCCGATCTGGGGTGTCGTCCTCAACTCGCGATCTCCTCTCCGACACTAGGCCTTTGACAAGGACAAGTGTCCGTCTACAGATGGCACATCCCCACATGTCTGTCCCCTTCGTTTCGTTTCGCAGGCGGGATCCGTGCTATATCTCATGGTTTCGTCGTTTGTTTTTTTTTTTTGTTTTTTTTTATCTTCCGTTTTGTTTTGTTTTTGGCAGCGGACGAGCCGGGATGGGACACCCGCTAGATATAGTATACTAAGAGCAGACTCTAAAGTATAGTTAAGAGTTTGTAACAGTAAATAATAGACGTTAAATACGTTAGGCTGTAACGTATTCAACGTAAAAGTTGGCGTTAAAGTGTAATATTAGTACAAGTGGAAGTGTAACAGAAGAAACACCTCTGTCAGGAAGTGCCGAGTTAACCTGTTAACGTAAATTCAAATCATTGGCAGACCGAACCGTGTAAAAATCGGGGTGTCGTCCTCACTGTGAAAGGTATCCCGATAACCTTAGCCTTTGACAGAATAAATGTCCTCTCCAGATGGGCACTCCCCACAATCTCACCTGGTTCGTTCGTTTCGCCAGGCGGTCCGTGCTATTCTAAAACTAAAAAGCGAACGAGCTCGGGATGGGAAAAAAAAAAAAACGAACAACTATTTGTCTACGTTAAGTTAACACTTAAATTACGTTGAGTTACATTTAGCCGTAACGTTAACGTTAGAAGATTAACGTTAAAGTTAAAGTAAAGTTTTTTTTATTTTTGTCTCAAAAAGTTAAAGTTCAAAGTTAAAGTTAATCTTAAAGTTAAAGTAAAAAGTCAAAGTACCAGTGTATAAAGCTAATAGTGTAAAAGGGTAAAGTGTACAAAAATACCTCAACTATATAATAAATAAATAACATCAATAAAGAATAACACCTAACCATGTTAAAGTTCATGTATAAGCTCTTTAAACGAAAAATTGAATCTCATTTTTCCAACTATATATGCTATTTTTCGTAACTTTAACTACATACTCAACAATACCGTATCTACTATGGGGAACGTGACACCTTTTTTGTTTTTATGCTTTTTACAAAATTTCCCTATGTCAATACGAATGAGAGACTGCAATGTTGTTGAAAACATTAAATAAAAATCATACGAACTGTGCCATGATAATTCCATTACGGACTGAAAACTCTTTTGAATTCACTAGAAACATATTACGTAGTAAATTTAATCTTTTAACCTGTAAATACAATTTCTCTGCACCTAATGACTACGCTATAGCTTTATATGTGGAGCGGTTGGTGTTGAATATCCGACTACGAACTGTGGACGCCATTTTTTTTTTATTATGATTATGATTATATTATTTTACTAACTATTACTACTTACTACTACCTACTCTACGACTACTACGACTACTGAACACTGCTACACCTATACTACTACTACTACTATACTACTACTGTACTACAGACTACTACTACTGTCCAGATTTACCTACGACGTTGAAAATTACAGTTTATAAAATTTTGAGTGGCGTTGTAATTTCCATGTCGTGGTCTGCAAGAATCCTTGACCAGCGGAGAAAGTGGTTTCAAACTGTTTCGGCCCCGGAAATAATGGATGAAACAGTTGTGTCGCGACTCTTCTTGTGTGTTTACTTGGCCTTGTAATTGTGCAAGTGGCACCGGGGGGATTGATGATTTGACGAGTGTGACCTCGAGTGGGTGCGACCAAGTGGTCCCTGAAATTTGACATTGCCCATCATGCCATGTTTCGTTGCATGGAAAGTGGAAACATTCTCGAGTTGCTACGCTTTTCGAATGCATGCTTCGTTCTGCCTAGTCCCGACATGCCTGACATGATATGCCTAACGTTTCAAAAATCCCGCAACTCGTTTATAGAGATGTCGCAGTCGCAGGTGGCCCATACGCGCAAATTAGAAACACTATGTGTTAGTGTACGTAATACTATACAAAGCCGTTGAAATATGCGACGTTACTTGCTATTGAGCTTGGCCAAAGAATGAATGAACCTGTATTGAATTTTCTGAAATCGCCCTTTGGTTCAATACCAATTTCCATATAAGGAATATTATCTCTCTCTTTACGACGAATCGGCCCCAACTATAGATGTTTTTTTTTAATTGTTTTTTTTTTTAAGCTGGGGGAATTTAATTGCACATTCAACCATAGGAGAAGGCCATGTGATTTAGCGCGAAGCCTGAACGTCAGCGTATCAGCATTGCGCGACGCCCGCATGAACAAGTAGGGCAGAAGTCTATCATAATGCGACATTCGTAACAACGACAACATAGACGTAGCGCGTGAAAATAGAGAATAACGCCAAACGAAACATGCCCGCATAACGGCGCTTACCTTACCGAAACCTTGTAGCCCCATGAGCCCCTATTCTACATAGCTCCTTATATGAGGAGATTACAATGTAACTCGTTGCCACCCCCCCCCATAAAGAATTTGCAACGATTTCTTACCGAAGTTATAGAAGACAATGCCAATACTTCCTCCTCTCTCTTTCCCTCTCTCTCTCTCTCCTCTCTCTCTCCGGACTCTCATCCGCCTCCGTTTTTCCCTCTCCCCCTTCGCTCTCTCTCTCTCTCTCCTCTCATCATCTCTCTTCTCTCTCTCTCTCTCATCTCCCTCCCCCCCCCCTATCCTCCTCCTCTCTCTCTTTTTTACGGTGAATAAATTATCTTTCGGTCCCAGTGTATAGAGATTATGAAAGCGCTACCTGGCCACCGTCCTCCATATTTTCAAGTAAAGCCATTACAAACGATGGCGTCCACGACACGCGCACACACACCACACGAACACACACACACACACACACACACACACACACACCACACACATAATAAAATAAAAGCAAAGGCTATGCCTATATATTTTTTATTTAAAAACGCGTTTAAAGAAATAATTGGCCTCACTTTGTTTAAAGGAAATTTATTTCTTTTTAAACAATTTTAAATAACCCCCTATCCACATCACACCTGGTCTACTGGTTCATTTGGTCAAGGCTTTTCATCAACAATAAATTTAAGCAAGTATCTTGCTTAGAAAACTTTCACAAAGACTTTAAAACTATTAATTTTATCAAGTCCAAATTTTTTTTCGAACTCTTGCCGTGATCATTCGAGTGGGGAATCTGCTTTGGAAGCCCACTGGGGCGGTCGTGCCGTGGGCGGTGGGGTGGGTGGGTGGGGTGGGTGGAGGGTGCCTGTGTGTTTATGGGGGGGGGGGGTGTTTTGGGTGGGGTGGCTGGCCGGCCCTGCCCGCTGGCGCACCGTTCGCACTCCCGTTTCGTGGCTCTTTCTACACTGGAGGAGCGAACGCCGAGAACGGTCACGCCGTCCCAGCGCAACGTCTACGACAGGGACGCAGCAAGCAGCGACGGACGCGCACACCCGAGCACAGCGTGCCTGCAAAATTTCGGGCGCCTACCTCGCTCCGTTCGTCGGCGGCACACCCAAAACCGGTCGAAATGACGACCTTTGCAATCCGAGGGTCTGGCAATGTCGGTTACTACTGCCATACTATGTGGAGCGAGCTAGTCGGTCGCAAAGCTCGGACGGGTCCGTGCCGGACCCACGCCGTGTGTTCGGCGTGGCCGTCCGCTCGCACACCCTCCCTTCCCTCCCCCCAATTGCAGACAACTCAGCGCCAGCACTGCAGCCGTCGGTGGGCCTGGGCGGGTTGTCGGGTCGTGAACACGCGCGCCCGGCACCCGTTCCCGGCCACCCCTGCCCGACCGCTGGGACGATCGCAGGAACTAACTTCTTGCTCCTCGATCGGTTCGAGAAGGCACTGTCGGCCCCGTGGTACCCCCCGCGTCCCCCGCAAATCGCACTTGGCACGGTCTTGTACCGCAACCGGGTCGCACACCCGATCTCTTAGCGGGAACCGCGACCAGCGAACGAACGACGGCGTGCCTACCGGGACCTCCCCGGGTGTACGCACGCGAAGCAACGCCTGGGCGACGGGTGCTAGAGGCGGGCGGGCGGGCGGGAGACCGCCTCGCCCCGCCACCGCCCCGGCCCCCCGCGGTGCCCCGATCGTCCTCGTCGAAACGCAAAACCTTTTAGCGCCACCAGGCGCGTCGACGTGCCCCTCGGCCCAACCACGAATCGGGTGGGGCACCGCGCCCACTGGTTTAAAAAGGGGAAGACAACAAAGTCCCCATCCCCCCACCCCCACCCTGAAACTGGTTCAGCGGCGGGGTGGTGGGTGGGGGCCCTGGGATTCGCTTCATGCAGGGTGGGCGGGGATGGTAACATGCCGCTGACCCCCGCGCCGTCGCCGTCCCCGCCCGTTTGGTCTCGCTACCGCCGCTCCGCCGCGAGTGATTAAAAAACGAGCTAATCTGGTTGATCCTTCCAGTAGTCATATGCTATGTCTCAAAGATTAAGCCATGGCATGTCTAAGTACAAAACTTCCCACATAGTGAACTGCGAATGGAATCATTTAGATCCAGATTTAAATGATTCATTAGATCGTACAAATCTTACTTGGATAACTGTGGTTGGAAAAAAAAAATTCCCTAGAAGCTAATACATAAAAAGAACAAGGGAGAAAAAATAGAAACCTCGCGGGAAAGAGCGCTTTGTATTAGAAAAAAAAGGACCAACCGGGTCCCGCCGACAAGGCGAAAAAAAAAGAAAAAACTGGTGACTCTGGATAACTTCGTGCGGATTCCGCACGTGCCATCGGAGCCGGCGGATCGTATCTTTCAAGTGTCTGCCATATCAACCTTTCGTAGGTAGTCGGACATGACCACCGTAGTGTTTTTTGGCTCACGGGTAGCGGGGGATCCGTGTGGGTTCGATTCCGAGAGGGATTACATGAGAAAACGGCTACCACATCCAATGAAGGCAGCAGATGCCACGCAACTTACCCAAACTCCCTGGCAAGTGGGGGGGGGGAGGAGGGGTCCCGAAGGAGGGTAGTGACGAACAAATAACAATACGGCGACTCTTTCGAGCTTCCCCCCGTAATTGGAATGAGTACACTTTAAATCCTTTAACGAGGATACATGGAGGGCAATTCTGGGTTCCCATCAGCCAGGGCAGTAATTCCAGCTCAATAGCAGTATATTAAAGGTTGTGCAGCTAAAAAAGCTCGTATTTTGGTACTCTCGAGCACAGGCGTGCGGTCCACTCGGCGGTGTTCAGAACGCACGTGCCTTGGCTCCACCCGGCCGGTCACCATCCCCTTGGTGCTCTTATCGATGAGTGTCTCGGGGGCACCGTATCACGTTTACTTTGAAAAAATAGAGTGTTCAAGCAGGCGCCGATCTCGCCTGCATAATGTTGCATGTAATAATGGAATAGGACCGCGGTTCTATTTTGTTGGTTTTTCCCGGAAATGTCGAGGGTAATGATTAAAAGGAAACAGCCGGGGCAGTTCGGTTACGGCAAAGTTAGAGGTGGAAAATTCTTGGCATCCGCCGTAAGACGACCTGATACAGCGAAAGCATTTGTGCATGGATGTTTTTCATTTAGTCAAGAACGAAAGTCAGAGGTTTCGAAACGATCAGATACAGTTCCGTAGTTCTGACATAACGGACGATTTGCCCATCAACCAGTCGATCCCCCGGCCGTGTGTATTTCAATGTACCCGACCGTGCAGCTTATACGGAGAAACCCAAAGTCTTTGAGGTATCTTGGGCGAAGTATGGTGACCAAGCTGAAACTAAGGAATTGACGGAAGGCAACAAACACCCACGACGGCGCCCGCGGGGCACCCCCCAGGGGGAGCACCGCTCGACTACGGCTATCCTTTGAACACCACCCCTCACCCCACAACCAAGGAACAACAAAAAACACACGGGAAAAACACCCGGTCCGGACACCTGTCAGGATTCAGATGATAGCTCTTTCTTGCATTCGGGGGGGCTGGTGGTGCAGGGCGTTCTTAGTTTGGTGGGAGCGAGTTTGTCTGGTTTAATTCCGATAACGAAACGAGACCTCTAGCCTATTTAAATAGTTTGCCGATCCCACGAAACACAGTCGGCCGCTCCACCTTCGTTAGAGGGCACATCATGGGCGTATAGCCACACTAGATTGAAGCAGATAACTAGGCTGTGGATGCCCTTATATGTCCCCCGGGGCCCCCCGCGCAGCACTACACTGAAGGAATCAACGGGGGGACTTCTGCCCTGCTCCGAGAGGAGTGGGAACCCGTTGAATCTCCTTCGTGATGGGGAACTGGGCCCTTGTAATGTTGCGCCCCATGAACGAGGCATTCCAGTAAGGCGCGATTCATAAGCTCGCGTTTGATTACGGTCCTGCCCTTTTGTACACACCGCCCGTCGCTTACTAACGATTGACGAGTTTAGTGTGAGGATCTTCGGGGATGTCCCTCGAGGAGGCAACTGCCCCCGGCGAGGGCCGAGAAGGGGATGATCAAACTTGATCCCTTAGAGGAAGTAAAAAGTCGACGACAAGGGTTCCGTAGGGGAACCTGCGGAGGATCCATACCGATGGATCCCGTGGAAAACAACAAAACGAGAGAAGAAAAAAAAGTCCACCAAAACGCAATCCGACCGAACCGACTTCCCTCCGACCCGACAGGCGGTCAGTGGGGTGGGGCCCGCGAGACAACAACCGACAGCACCAATGAACGCCCAAAAAACCAGACGCCGCCCCATCACACGGTTTCAGTTACAAAAACCAAAACCCCCGAGTTCCCGCAAAACTCCCACAAACACAAAAACCCGCGGCGTACTACCAAACACGGATCACAGGACAACACCCCCCCGTGTCTGGCCGAGGGCGGCCGTCGCAGGGCTCGGGGGAGCTGGTTCGTCCACTAGAGTACGGGTCTAACGAAGCTAACCGGCCACGAACCTCACCGCAGGCGGGTTGGTGGGGGTGGGCTTGTGCATGGGACGCCCGGCACGCCCACGCACGCGACGCACCACGCAAACGCACCGCACGTCCGTGTCGTCTCTCGCCAAAACAGAACAGAAAGAGTCGCCCACCGACCAGCCCCCCCCAGTACCGATCCAAGGGCGTCTCCACACAGACAACACAAAAACCCCACACATCGAGAAGACACACCACCTGGGCATCGCCACTGCACCCAACACCCGCCCCACCCCTCCAGGCGTCGTAGAACCAGGTGCTACCAACACCAAACGCCTCGTGCGTCGCTGCGAAGAGGCGCGTGATTGCGTGGGCCTTATGTGCTGGCCGGCCATCTTGAGCCTCGCTCCCATTGCAGCACGTGCCGCCGGGAGTCCCAAACGTGGTCCACGCCACACCCAACCACCTCAAACACTGAGCTCTGGCTGAACAGCAACGCCGGTGTCGGGATCGGAGACGATCTGTCGCCACGGCCCAACACAGGGGCTCTTCCAAGGCAACGTCTCTCGGTCGCCTCCATTAAGCAGAACAGCGTGCAACGTCCCGGACTCCTGCCCGCGCGGCCCTCCGCCGCGTCGCTCTCTCGTGCCCGTGGGGTGACAAAAGGAAACGGAAAGGGAAACCCAAGCACAAACAAAAAAAAACACACAACACACAGCCGAAGAACGGGCGTCAACCACACCCAGGGACCGGTCCAAACCAGCCTCTCGACACACCGCAGCAGGCAAACACCCAGCCCTGTCCTTATTAAACGAACGCAAATTCGACCATCATTTAAACGACCTCAGTTCGACGAGGACTACCCGGAAATTTAAGCATATCAACTAAGCGGGAGGAAACGGAAACTCACAAGGGATTCCCTCAGTAAACGGCGAGTGAAGCGGGAAGACTTCCCAGCACCGAATCCCGCGCCTTTGGCTCTGTCCACCGGGACCTTTGGTGTTTGGGGACGCCAACACGATCGACAGGGTCCCTAACTTGACGCACAAGTCCTCCTTGATCGGGGCCTCGCCCACGGTGGGTGTCAGGCCTTTACCCGCGCGGGACTCGTCGGCTCCGAGCGTTCCCATAGAGTCGGGGTATTGTTTTGAGAATGCAGCCCCAAAGTGGTTGGTAAACTCCACATCTAAGGCTACAATACTGTTCACGAGTCCGAATAGCGGACCAGTACCCGTGAGGGATCTTTAAGGTTTGAAAACGAACTTTGAAGCAGAGAGTTTCAAGAGTCCTGGAACGGGCCTAGAGGTAAAACGGGTGGGCCTCCTAGTCTACGGCCCGCGGATTCCAACTCGTGTCCCGTCCGCCCAGGCCACCCGGGGTCTTGTCCCGCGAGATGCTCGAACACGCACTCCGACCCGGGGGCCGTTCGTCGACGGCCGGCCGCGCGGAACGCGTGCAACTTTCCGCGGGCAGAGCGCCACGATCGGTTTTTCTCCGGCCGCCAGAAGGCGCGTCTGGGGAAAGGTGGCCCCCGGCGGGTCTCCGCGCTTCGCGGGCGGATTGTCACCCTCGTCTCGTGGGCCCCCTTACAGCCGGCGCGTCCCGCTTACTCGTCCCTGCCGCGGGGACCGAGGAACGGCCGTCCCCCTCTGAACCACTGGCGTCTCCTGGGCTATCCCCGCACGGTTTCTCTTCCTACCAGGTGGGACTGGGGCCAACCGTGCCACCTGAACCGCCGGTTGCGGCCGGAGCGAATCCGCACCGGAGAGTGTGCCACCGGTCGGGGGCTAGGGATCTGGTGGCGAAATGCGGTCCGGCAACTCCCACCCCGTGCCGTACTTGAAACACGGGACCAAGGAGGTCATCTACAGTGCGCGGAGTCAAGGGGCTCGTCGAAACCCAGGGGCGCAATGAAAGTGAAAGGCCGGCCCTCGTTCGGGTCGGGCACACGGTGGGATCCCCCGTCCCCCCATCCCTCCGGCGCGGGGGCGCACCACCGGCCGCACGTCTCGTCCCGCACGCGTCGGTTGAGGAGGAGCAAGAGGGCACACGTTGGGGGGACCCGAAAGATGGTTGAAACTATGCCTGAGCAGGACCGGAAGCCCAGAGGAAACTTATGGTGGAAGTCCGCCAGCCGATTATGATCGTTGCAAATCGAGCGGCAGGACTTGGGTTAGAGGGGCGAAAGACTAATCGACCCATCTAGTAGCTGGTTCCCTCCGAAGTTCCATCAGGATAGCTGGCACTCGCCGAGACGAAGTGTTTTTCCTGGTAAAGCGAGAGGACTAGAGCCTTGGGGACACGCGAATAACGTCCTCAAACCTATATCAAACCTTTAAATGGGTTTAGAAGCACCGGCTTCGCTCACGAAAAACACGGTTGGAGCCGGGCATTGAAATTCGAGTTGCCAAGTGGCACTTTGTGGTAAGCCAGAAGAACTGGCGCTGTGGGATTGAACCAAACGGTCCGGTTTAGGCGCCAAAAAACGCCTGACGCTCATCAGACACCATAAAAGGTGTGTGGTTTTGATATAGACAGCAGGACGGTGGCCATGGAAGTCGTGAATCCGCCTAAGGAGTGGTTGTAACAAACGCACCTGCCCGAATCAAACCAGCACCTGAAAATGGATGGCGCTAGAGCGTAGGGCCTATACCGGACCGTTCAGGCAATACGGAGCACCAACGGTAACCATGCCCGGGACGAGTAGGAGGGTCGCCCGTGGTGAGCACTGAAGACTTCGGGCCGCGCAGCAGGGTGGAGCCGCCACGGGTTTGCAGATCTTGGGTGGTTAGTAGCCCAATATTCAAACGAGCACTTTGAAGACCTGAAGTGGAGAAACGGGTTCCATGTGAACAGCAAAAGTTGAACATGGGTCAGTCAGGCCCTAAGAGATAGGAGAGCTTCCGTTCCCTGAAACGGGGGCAATGCCTTGCTCGAAAAAAAAAAAAATGTTTTGCCCGTATTCCCAATCGAAAGGGAGTCGGGGTCAATAATTTCCCGACCCTGGACAAGGAGATTGGGCCCGCAAGGGTCCCGCGGACGGTAACGCAAACGCAGTCGGAGACGTCGGCGGAGGGGCCCCGAAGGAGAGTTCTCGTTTCTTGTGTAAGGGACCCAATCCCTGGACTCGGCTTGCCCCGGAAGATAGGGAAAAGGGGTTCCCAGTTAAAGCCACCCGGCTCTTGCGGTTGTCCGGTGCGCTCTCGCCGGCCCTTGAAAATCGACGGAGACTCGTGATTCTTAGTGCAAGGGCCCTACCCATACGCCCAGCAGGTCTCAAAGGTTAACAGCCTCTAGTCGATGCAAACAAATGTCACGTAAGGGAAGTCCGGCAAATTGGAATCCGTAACTTCCGGGGACAAGGATGGGCTCTGAGGGCTGGGCCAGTCGGGCTGGAGTACGAAGCGGGACTGGGAAGGGCACGGGAGGGGCGAGGCCCTGCCGCCTCTCCCTGGTCGCGTCGTCCCCTCTCCGCTCTTGGGGTTCTCTTCTCGCCCGGTTGTTACTGGCGTGTCGGGCGTTTCGGCGGGTTCGCCCCGCTCGTCGGGGTGCCTCTCGTCGGGTTTTCGGCCGGGCCGGGCGCGTTTCCGTCCGGGGCGGTCTGGGGCGCGAGGCCCAAGCGGGGGGTGGCGTGTCGGGATCGAGCTCGGACCGTTGACTTCAACCCTTCCCGTGGACTGCCTCAGCTATGAGGCGGCGCCGGTGTCGTCGTCCCGTGTCGGATGGCCCATTCAACAGGCCAACTCAGAACTGGTAACGGACCAGGGGAATCCCCGACTGTCTAATTAAAACAAAGCATTGCGATGGCCGCTCCCCGTGTGGACGCAATGTATTTCTGCCCCAGTGCTCTGAATGTCCAGTGAAGAAGTTCAAAAAAGCGCGGGTACACGGCGGGAGTCTATGACCTCTCTTAAGGTAGCCAAATGCCTCGTCCATCTAATTAGTGCGCGGCATGAATGGAACGAGATTTTCCCACCTGTCCCTATCTACCATGCAGCTGACCCACAGCCAGGGAACGGGCTTGGCATATCGCGGGGAAAGGGGGGAAGACCTGTTGAGCCATGACTTTTTAGTCCGACTCTGTGAAGAGACATAAGGTTGGCATAGGTGGAGCTTCGTCGCGGCGCAATTGAAATACCACTACTTTTATCGTTTTTTTACTTATTCGGGTCGAGCGGAGATCGGGGCGCAGCCCCTTGCGTCTGGAGTTTTAGCCCCCGACCGTCTCCGCGGGGGCGCTCCGCACCGAAA
>NW_024532316.1:0-6392 GCF_016097555.1 Gigantopelta aegis
CCAAACAATTATTTAAAATTAACATCCTTTTTCCTGGATTCGAACCACCAGCCTCCAGCTCGAAACCTTTTGCGTCGTCCCTGTAAAATTACACAATAAAAACAGTTAAATACAGATAAATTCCTCTCTCTCCGGCCTTTTTTTTTTCGCTTGAAATTGGCTGACATAACCAATTACAACAATAAAACAGTCAATTTAAAACTGCCTGTCCTCCCTCCCCCCCTCCTTAACCTTTCCAGTGTTTGATATGAACAGGAATAAAAAACCTCTCTTTAAAATCCAGTTCCCCTGAATTCCCCGTTCTTCCTTTCACTTTCCTGAAAGGACAAGGACCGCAACAAACGGCCTTAAATTAAAACAAAACGCAGAAACCTGTTTTTTTTTCCCAAGGCCTAGTTAACGTTTTCCAATGGTCCCTCGCCAGCATTTTTTTTTTTAAAGGGCAAGAACGTACCAAATTGGCACAACCAAAAACAAGTCCCAAATGCAAGATCCTTCCCTTTTTCCCGGCATTTTTATTTCTCTTGAAAAGACGGGAATAAAAAATTTGACAATAAAAACTTCGCTAGGACTCAACTTTTGTCCCCCCCACAGCCTTTCCTAACGGTTTTAAAGGGTTAGTTTCCCAACCTCTTCCTTTAACCTAATTCCCGGTTTCTACCCCACCCCTTACTTTTAAAACGGTCGAGAATTTAAACAAGTTTCCAAAATAAAACAGTTATTAACCCCTACTCCTTGTCTCTCCTTACCTTTGTTGTTTCCAAGTGTAACACTTAAATTGCACAAAAAAGATGATTTTTGGTGAAGGTTTTTATATAGAAAAAGAAGCGACTTTTAAAGGCTTTTTTGGTGGGGGGGAAAAAAAACCAAAAGAAAAAAAGTTGGGGGGAGTTTTTCCTTTGTCTTTTTTTTTTTTCAAACTTTTTCTTTTCTTTTTGTTTTCGGGGGAGGGGGGAAGGGTTTCGGGGGGGGGTAATTCTAAATCCCACTACTCCCCTCCTTCAGTCTGACGCCTATTCACGATACAATATGTACATCCACATTCCCGAACAGGAAAATCTTTACCAAAATAATAACTATCCTTGCACTGGTAGTTACGCACCCCATCCCGCCAGCTGCGCTCTTTGACATCGTCTGATCAATTACACAATAAAAAAACGTTATAAGACCCGATAATCTCGCTCTCCAGCCATGTTTTATGGCAGAAACTTGACTGGCGATACATGAATAACTTACATAATCAAACGGGAGCTTAGACTGATCATGTCTCTCCCCACCTTCTTACCCTTGGTCCAGGTGTTGATATTCACGAATAAAACTCTCTTTAATCCGTTCGCCTATCTCCCCATCTGCTTTCCGTTTTCAAACGGACAAGACGCAACAATTGCATATTAAACAGAAACTAATGCAGGACCATGTTCTCAACCTAGCCTAGTTACGTTTTCGAAATAGGTCCCTCCCCAGGCATTTGTGTACATTTTTTTTAAAGGGCCAGAAACCGTAACAACCAATTGAATCAACAAATACAGCTCACCATATGCAGATCACTTCACTTTTTTCCCGGCAATTTTAGGTTACTCTTGAAGAGTCCGATACGGGATTTATACAAATATTGCCAACATGTAAACAGTCGCTGAATAAAACATCAGATAAATTTTGTCATCCCCCCACAGCCTTTCTACTTATTGAAGGCGTTAGTGTCACACTCTACTTGTAACCTATATGATGTCCCCTGATTGATACACCACGCCTTATGAAAGCGTGATACGGGAGAAGGCCTTTCCACAGTTTTAAACGGTGAGAATTTAACAACGTATAACCAAAATGTAAAAACATGTTGATTAAACCCATATTCGGGGGGCGGATGGGTCTCGCTCCTTAGCCTTAATTCATTGATTTAAGTGGTACCAAAATGGGTATTGCGAAAACAAAAAAGTAATTGACATTTTGTGGTCCGAGGTTTGCTATACTAGAAAGGAGCCCGACTTGTTAGGCTTTTTGTGGGGTCAAAACAGGCATAAAGAGAAAAAAAGTTGGGAGTTTTTACTTTGTGTCTTTTTTTTCAAACTTTTTCTTTCTTTTTGTCTTTTCGGGGTGAGGGGGAAGGGATCGGAGGGGGGTAAATTCTATCCACTACGTCCTACCTATGGCATTCTGAGCTTTCCTGTTCAAAGACATTGCATATGGGCACATCCACATTACAAACATTATGTTCACAATTAATATAACATACCTTTCCACTGGATTCGAACCCCAGCCAGCGAATCCAGGGTCTGATACCTTTGCGTCGTCTGTACAATTACACAATAATAAAACAGATTACTCAAGCAGATATAACTAATCTGCTCTCTACCGCCTTTTTTTTCGCTTGACGTCAATGGGCGTGAACATAACCAATTAAAGCAATTTTTTAAAACAGCACATGTACATGATACATGTCTCCGCTCCCACAAAGCCGGGAGTCCTTACCTATTTCCCGTGTTATGATATGACCATAATCAAACTCGTCTTAATCCATTTCCACATGAACTCCCCGAGTTTTCTATCACGTGTTATGACAGGACAAGACGCACCCACCTATGCATATTAACACAGAAACTAACTGCAGAAACCTATTTATTCCCGGGGTAGCCTTTTTACCTGGTTGCTCTGGTCCCAGTCCCCACGGCTTTTTACATAGGACCAAGCCAGAACTACCAACCCCACAACTTTAAATGCAGTCAGTAAACACCAGATCCTATCACGGGTTTAATTCCCCGATACATTTATTTCTCATTGTAGAGAAGCGGGATATTATCACAAAGCACAAAATAAGAGTACGTCGTGCTAGACTCGACGTATGTCAATTGTCTCGCCCTCAGCCCATTCTTCTACGTTTTAATTGTTTTAGCCATGATCCCCTCTCTTTAATGAATTGCACTGGGTGTTCTACCAACAGCGGTCACGGGTTGTTAAAAAGTGTAGCCTCACTTGGGGTAACAAGTTCCAAACCATTACGTCCGGAAACAGATACCCCGGTCTCTCCTTAGGCCTTAAGTTTCGTGTTTAAGTTATACAATAATGGGCCGACTCAGCACATATGAGGATCAGTTGGTGAGATATGCGTCTATTACAAGGGATGATGAGGTGGTGTACCCACAACCATTTGTGGCCTCAAACTTTCATCCCCCCCCCCCCACTGGGGTTAAATAATGGAACGCTTTTTTCTATTACGTGCCGTTTTTTTAACCTCCCTCCTTAGCACTAAAAAAAATATGACGTAAGTGTGTGGGTAGGGATCGTTGACCTTTACCCTATCACCACTAGTACTCCTCCTCATAATACTTGAGCCCTCCCCCCCCCCCCCGCAGCAATGGGTACCATCCCGCCTCACACCAACTAACGTATTTAAATACACTTATGACCTAGTCAAACTGGTCGAACTACCAATCCCTCCATACCTATCTTAGCACCCCTCTTAGTCATACTGGGGGTCAATTCATGCACGCTAGTACGAGCAAATACCTCACCTCCCAGGCCCCCCACGCCCCACCCCGACACCCACACACACTCCTCCAAATTCTTTAAATAAGCAGTCATTAGATCCATATAATTGCCCGTCCTTTTTTCCCAGCCTTCTTACACTCCCGTGTTGATATAGTACGACTTAAGCAGGCTCGATTTAAATCCAGTTCCCGATCGCCCAGTACAAAAAGGCATATCACTAAAATTGTAAATTTACGCTGGGCACAAACGCACAATTGCAAAAAAACAGAAACTTAATGCGTGAAGCCCTGTTTCCTCGACCGTAGCCTTGTTAAGGGTTACTTTTCATGGTCCCTCGCCTGCTTTTTGTTGTCCGCGGGTTTAAAGCCCAGTGTGTACCAATTGTCACAGGGGTTGGTCACCAAATGTCAGTCCACTCATATTTTCCCGGCATTTATTTTCTCTTGACTGACGAGGACATATTTTTAAAACCCCCAATAAACTGTTCACTCCAGGGGCCCATCGAGCTTTGTCTCCCCACATACCTTGTTGATTACTCCTATACGGGGTTAGTTTCCTTTTATAAATTTCTCATTAACCCTAGTATCACACGGTTTCTACGACACCAGGCCCTTACTTTTAAACAGTGGTCGGATAAATAATAAAAAAAAACAAGTTCCAAACAGTTCCCACACCCTTAACCCTACTCCCCATGTCTCTTCCTGGTAGGCTATAGTTGTAACATTAAGTGTACACCTTTCACACAAAAGTAGGATGAATGTATTTGAGGAGATTTTATATAGAAAGAGGGGACTGGGTTAGGCATATTCCCTCCAGGCCTTTTTTTTCGCCCCCCTTTTTCCCCTTAAATCATATCCTTTTTTGTTTTCGTGGCTTTTTATTACCATATAAACTTTTAATTATTCGGCAAAACAGTTGGGGGGGGTATCTGATACATGGTATCTTCCAATATCCACTACTCCGGTACCGTTCATCAGTGAACTTCCTATATCACATGACATATATGGTAAACTCCACATTACAAAACAGTTCCTCTTAAATATCTTACCTTTTTTTGTTCTTCGGACCACCAGCCTTTCCAAGGCGACGCTTTGCAATCAAAGTCTGTAAATTATCACGGAATAGAGACACCATCTAATGCACAGATAAACCTCTCTACTCCACCTTTTACTTTCATTGATTCCTAGTGGCGTTGTTCGTATATTTACCCTCTACAACAGTCCCATTTGCTTTACATTTTAATTGTGGTCTTTTCTCCCACTTTCGTTTCTAACCAGAAGAACGTTCCCAGGGTTGATATGCACAAGAATAACCCTCTCTTTAATCCTTCCCTGAAAATGCGCCGAAATACTGTTTACGCACCATTCTCTTCGCTGATTTCCAAGACGAAGACGGGATTTTGTTCGGCCCATCCTATAGCAACGTTGCCCACTACAAAACCAGTCGCTTTTTCTCTACCTCGTTAACTCTTGATTCATGGGTCCCTCCCCAGCAGCCTTACATTCTAAGTTGCCGAACGTAACCAAATTGCTGTCCACACTCTCTTTATACTCATATATGTTCCCCGTCCTCTACACATGTAATTCCCGGCTTCTTTTGTTCGGCTTGAAAGTAGCGGAAGTATAAACAAAGTTTGCTAATAAGTTTGTCGCTAGACTCGACACAGTGATATAATCTCCAACCCCGCCGTTTTACACTATTTAAGGGTTAGTATCACCTCCCTTACTACTAGCCCTTAGCTTCACTAGTTCCTGATTTTTCTTTTTCTTTTTTTTTCAGCCTTCTTGTTTCAAGGGTCGAGAATTGTCACCACATTCCAGGGGATTTAACAGTGACCTACCCCTACCTAATTAGATGTCTACAATTTTGGTGAAGCCGGTGTTCGTTATTGAGGTGTACAAATGTAGAGCGACCCAAAAAGTATGATTTTTGTGGTGAGGTTATATATGAAAAGGGACCTTTTAGGGTTTTAGGCTTTAACCATTTTCAAATACATAAAGAAAGCAAAGTTGCTGGAGTTGGTATTCATTCTCCGTCAATTATTGTTTCCTCCAATACCTTTTTCTTTTAATTAGGTCTGTTTTTCGTTGCTTGGCCGCAGGCCGGGTTAATCAGCCGGTTTCGGACGGTTTTTTTCCTGGGTGCAGTAACTCTATACGGCCACTACTACCTCCTAAATCTTCAGCCTCGGCCACCGCCTTCCTGTTCACGTTACTGTACTAATGGCGACCCCATTCTCCCCACCAATGTACCCCCAATCAATTATCTTTACTTAATTTTTACCTCCTTAACATACCTTTCATTCTTTCTTGGACTGAGAACCCACCACCGCCTGACCATTGCTCTTGATCCTTTGCGTTCGTCTTTTGGTAAATATACACAATCTCTAACAATTCTTTACCGTTATTTCCCACCAGAGAACGTATCACATCTCGTCATCCTCCGTCCAGGCCTTCTTTTTTTTTCTCTCGCATTGTACATGCGCACCGTCGACATAACCACATTAAACACAGAATAAAACAGTGCAGGTGTCATGAGCATGGGCTGCTCCCAGCCTCTTACCTTTCCAGTGTTGATATGGGGCAAACAGACATAAAACTCTCTTAATTCCAGTTCCCTGAATCTCCAAACCAGTCTTCTATGCACAAGGGTTTTTTAAAGGACAAGACGGGCACCGAAATTGCATATTTTAAAACAGAAACGTAATGCAGAAGACCTGTTATTCGCCCTAACCTTGTTACAATGGTAATCAAGTGGGGGGTCCCTCCCCAGTAAAAAAAAAAGAAAAAACAAAAAAGAATTAATTTAGCATTTAATGCCAGAAACGTACCAATTGCACCAACAAAACGTCACCCAGCTGCAGATCCTTCACTTTTTCCCGGGCATTTATTTCTCTTGGAAAGAGC
>NW_024532317.1:0-6168 GCF_016097555.1 Gigantopelta aegis
GGGACTGTCCGAAATCACAATCTTAATTGATTCCAAACCCTAACCCAACATTAATGATAAAGTTGCACCTGATTTTAAATCCTACTGGGTCATCTCAGGTAGACTGTACCACTGGGCTTATGATTATAATTTATTGGAATGGTCCAGAATATAATAAAGCAATTATGTAAAACTGTCTACATAGTTATAGGCGTTCAAAGGGAAACATTCAGTCTTTTCTTTCATGCTGTCTAGATTCTAGTTGCTCATTGGGTAGCTTCTGTTCATATCGTGGTTTCCATTCGCTGATTCAGCCAAGCTTGCTTCTTCTAAAGCCTAAAGCTGTTAGGTGTTGTCTTCGACCATAACTGATAATTCTTATTCTCTTATCACTCTTCTTTCGTCTTTGCTCTGTATAGTCTCAATATCAAGTCTTTTTCTCTATTTTTTTCTCTGTACAGCTTCATTCCTTTCAGACTTCTTCAAGACCACAATCGGTTCCACAGTCTTCTTATTCTGGTAGCTAATATTCTGTTATCTGTATTACTATTGTCTATTTTGAATTCCTACCTTACTACCTTAAATTATATTTAAAGCAGCTATGATATTACGTGAAATTTGATATAGGAATGATCAAGCCATAACTCTACACCTATATTGCAGGTTACCCCAAATCATAGCCCTGAGAAGAAGGAGAAACTGGCTGCAAGAAGTCATTTTAAAAATTGGTAGTAAATCATAGCCGCCTGACTATGGACCAAGTAAGTATAATTATGTAAAAAAATGTATGGATTATATAAGATATTATATAAAATGTATAAAATAAAAATTATATAAAATATATATATTATACTACAAATCAGTTACACTTTAAAGCTAAAGCTAAATATGTTATTTTAACAACTGATTATAGCTTACATTGATAGAACATTACAGAATGTATAATTCATGGTTTATTATATATTTTGTTGTTTTGTAATAGTATACCATACCAACAAAATTATATAGTGAGTAAATTCACATGAATTCAAAATTTCCTAGTAATCTCATCATGTAAGCTACAAATATAATGAAGTAATTTTTATAGTGTAACAATGGGAAAAATTGATTTCACTTTCTTAGACCTTCATACCATTATGATAAATATTAATTTGTTGTGATTTTGAGCCAAAAAAATCAAAATTCTTCCCATCATTATTGATATGAATCATTAGTAAATAATAAGTTTATAAAAGAAAATTGATACTATATATGGACTGTGTTATACAAAATTATTAATGTATGCTATTCTGGTTTACGTATTGGTTAGTTTTAATTGAAATTTAATAATCCTTTTTTTTTAAAAAAAAAAACATGAACCATAGTTTATAGCATATATTGTAAGTTTTATTGCCTTTTATCATATTTCTTACTGAATCAGGTATTGCTGATTGCTACTATACTTGGAGATGTGGAGAAAGCTCGAGTAGCTCTACAGAAAGGAGCTAATGTCAATACACAAGATGTGGTAAATTATAATTTATGAACGAATATATTATTTTAAATTTCCATAACGGAATTTTTAAAAATAAATATATCAAATTTATGGTATATAGAGAGGCTCTTTACTACTTACAATTACTGTTACAAACTTATTTTATTAGTGATTATGTTATAGATTAAGTAAGATTCTGGCTGTTTTGTGATAGTACAGCTGTGTAAACAGTAATTATATGGGTACTATGATTCTTTTGACTCAATATAGTTATGATATTTGTGGTTTTAGAAATTCATTACAATAGAGACTTAGAAGTCAAAGCTTTAATGTAACCTCTCTTCCCTCTTGAAATTGAGCTTTTATAAAGTGATCATTGCATGCATCAGCATAGATAGAGGCTCTTGCCAAAAATTTAGGAAGGTTGATAATTTAAATTGTTAATAGTAATAAATCATTTAATTTATATAATTATGCATATATATATTGTATATCATAAATTTTAACTTTGTATATTAAATAGGTATTATAAACTTCAATTTTTATGAATAAACTTTTGTACTTATGTTATACTTTTGCCATTCAGGACTGGAACACCTCCTTGTATTGGGCAGCAAATGAAGGTCATACTGAAATAGTGTTATTATTACTACAATCAGGAGGAAATCCTAATATTACTAACAAAAGTAATATATAGTATAATATTCAATGTTGCTTTTAAATGGTCTAACTTGATTGTTTTTAACCACTTAGGATCAGATCACACTTATATTTGGCATCAAGTAAAGGGTACATTGAAATAGTATCACTTTTATTACGATCTGGAGGAGACCCCAATATTGTTGATAAAGTAATATCAATCAATAACCTAATTTTCCTAACAGAACAATACTAATCATTGTTTAATTTTTTCAGGAATGGAACACACCTTTATTGGGCAGCAGCTAAAGGTCACTCCAAAGTAGTATCATTGTTGTTAATGGCTGGAGGAGATCCAAATATTGCCAATAAAGTAAATCTTTACATAATATCATTTTATATAAAATTTATATTTTAATACAAACACTATAGTATTTATAGTTGCACATGCAATGTAATCTTTTTTTTAAACTAAGGATCAAAAACATCCTTTATATTGGGCTGCAAGTGAAGGTCACACTGAAATAGTATCATTGTTACTGCAGTTTAGGGGTGATCCTAATATTGCTAATAAAGTGAAGACCAGAACATTTTATATGTACTGTGCCTAACGCATCTGTTTCTTCCAGGATCAAAAAACACTTTATATTGGGCAGCTGTTAAAGGTCACACTGAAATTGTATTAATGTTGATACAGGCTGGAGGAGATCCTAACATAGCTGATAAAGTATGTTATATAATTATATCATATTAATCAGAGATATAGACATGTCTGAATGGAGTAGTATTTAAGATAGAACAAAAAATATTTTATCTTATAGAACCAAAACAGTCCTTTAATATTGGGCAGCTAGTGAAGGTCACACTGAAATTGTATCAATATGATAAAAGCTGGAGGGGATCCTAATATTCCTATAAGGTAATGTCTTAGCGTAGTGAATAGAAAATGACATAAAATTATTTGTATATGTAGTCATTTGCATAATTTTGTCAAATTTATTGTGGTGCACTAGGATTTGTGAACACTCCTTTACATTGGGCAGCAAGTGAAGGCTACACTGAAATAGTATCCCTGTTAATACAGGCTGGAGGGAAATCCCAACATTGTTAATAAAGTAATTCGTTCTCACAATTACTATATTCATGAACAATGAGCTATATATGTGTCTATGATTTATCTCTTTAGCTATGATATGTGGTTTTTAAAACTTTATTACAGTATAAACAGAAACTAAAGGAGTTTAATACAGCCCTTCTCTCTTTCCAATGACATGTATTGTATAGGCTATAATCGCATTCAAACTACTTGCTTTTAGTTATTGAAAGTAGGTCATAGTCTTTCACATAAATAGAGGCTCTTGAAACAGCTACAAAAAGTTATCCCTAGAATTGAACCAAAAGTTACTGATTTACATTCCCAGTATACACTATTTCAACTAATAGTTATATTGTTCTTTACTATATATATACTAGTATTTTATTTAACAAAGCAATGCACTTTGTTGTGTAAAGTTTGTTTTTTTTTTTTTGTTTCCTATTCAGGACTCAAAACACAACCTTTATACGAAGCAGCAAATGAAAATCACATGAAACGGTTGTTTGTTATTATTACAGGCTGGAGGAAATCCCAATATATGCCAACAAGTAATGTATAGTGTTATAATATGTTGCTTGATACCTAATTATGTCACTTCTAGGCCTTCATAATCACACCTTTATATTTGGCATCATAGTAAAGGCTACATTGAAATAGTGTCCACTATTATTACTGGCTGGATGTGATCCTAACTGTGCTGATAGAGTAGAGATCTAACAAAAGAAACGTCATAAATAGAGCCATAGCTAATCATATTAAATTGTTTGAGGAAGGAAACACACCTATATATTGGGCAGCAGTTAATGGTCACTGTCTGAAATTAGTATCATTTTGTTAAAAGCTGGAGGAGACCCAAAATATTGTTAATAAAGTACTATTTTTGTAGGATTAAAATTATATTTCTCCACACAAACATTGCAATAATTATAGTTTTCAAATGCCATATATTTTTTTAAAATAGGACAAGCACACATTCTTTATATTGGGCTGCAAGCGAAGGTCACACTGAAATAGTATCATTGTAGTACAGTCCAAGGGTGATCCTAATATTGCTAATAAAGTAAAACTAATGCAAAAAAATAAATATTAAAAATCAATGTTCTCTTAGGACCTGACTACACCTTTATATTGGGCAGCTGTTATAAAGGACACACTAAAATTGCGTCAATGTTAATACAGGCTGGAGGAGATCCTAATTTTACTGATAAAGTAGGAATATACTCTCTAGACTAGTCTAAATAGCATAGAACAACATAGAAGCTAATTTCCTTTTTATGGATCTTTTAGAACCAAAAACACTCCTTATATTGGGCAGCTAGTGAAGGTCACCACATGAAATTGTATCAATGTTACTGCAAGCTGGAGCAGATCCTAATATTGCTAATAAAAGTAATATCTAGTGTATTAATATTGTAATGAGAAACAAACAAAATAATTAGCAATATATTAACTGACATTGTTTTCTTATTTCATGTGATTATTATAGGATCTAACACTCCTTTATTTTGGGCAGCAAGTAAAGGCTACACTAAAATAGTATCCCTACTAATACAGGCTGGAGGAGATCCCAACATTGATACAAAGGTAATTCCTTTTCATGATTGATATGTTTATCTAAAAATATTGGCAATTTCATACATTTTTTCTTTGTTTTGTTAGGATCATGAAAACACCATAATTTGGCATCAAATGAAGGTCACACTGAAGTGGTATTATTATTAATACAGTCTGGAGGAGATCCTAACATTCCTAATAAGGTAATATTCAGATAACAAAAGAAAAAAGTATTTAAAATACTTTGTTCTTATCAAGGTCCATGAGACACCTTTACTTAGGGCAGTAAAAACAAGGTCCAACTGAAATATTATCATAATTTTACAAGCTGACGGAGTCCTAATGTTGCTGATCAAGTAGAATACTAAAACTTTTACTAAATATCCAATTGTGAGTATGGTTTCACTTAAGTCAGAAATAAGTAATTCTAAAAAATGGTTGTCACTCTACAATTTAATCTATTGATGAGCATTGCAATTAATAATCTGTTTATATCTGTATACATGTATTAGAAATAATTATTATAGTTAAAAATAGGATTGTAGCTACTAAAAATTGTAAGAATTACATGAAGTTAGTTTTTTCACAAATTTTTTTTATTTAGGTTACATTAATTGCAAATGTAAAACACCCATAATAACATTGGACTGATTCTGCTTTATTCATACTTAATAGACACCTCTACATGTTTGTATAATGAGTGGTAATTCTGCTTATGGTAGAACTGCTATTGCAATATGGAGCTGATCCAAATGCTGTTGATGAAGTTTAGTGTCTATAATGTCACTTGGGACTAACATGTTTATTATTGCATATGTTTTGTGATCATACCTTACTTAAATTTTTATTTCTTTGGCCTTCATATTTCATAGAATGGCGATACTCCTTGCATATGCTTGCAGATACAGTCAAGCTGACATAGTATACCTCTTATTATCTAAAGGAGTTGATACCACTATCAAGAATGATGATGGAAAGACAGCATTAGATGAGTTGTCACAAAGACACTATTAAAAATCTATTTGCCAAACATAATCCTAAACGAGTGAAGATGTGATATTTGCCTACATGCATATTACTGTATAATGAAAAATTTACAAAAATGTTTACTTTTTACCTTATTAGCCTAAAGTACCATTCTATATAATATCTATATTTATCTAGTTCTAGAAGAGGTTTTTCAATGGAATATTGAAATATTGAAAAGAGGAGAAGTCTTTGAAAAGGCAGACTATGGATTTAGACTTGTCATTCCACCATCTCATCAGCAGGAAGGGCAAGTTGTCAACACCCAGGTTAAAGTAGTTTGCACCGGTACCAGAGAAGGTTGATTTTATCTGCCTCCTAATTTGAGCCCAGTGAGTGTTTCTATAGAATTTGAAAAACAACCCAGGACAATTCTCCCTAAGCCTATTGAGCTTCAACC
>NW_024532318.1:0-7865 GCF_016097555.1 Gigantopelta aegis
TATGGCAGAATAATCCTAATGCAATTCAGTGGTCATTACTACAATAACATCCTTCCAATCAAGAAATACTACCTGAGGTATCCCAGACACTGGCACATGACTACACTTGTTAACAGTTATCACTGGAAACTGAAAAATATGGTGCAAGTACCTCTGGTAGGATGTATATCAGCATTTTGTGACAAAATCTTCATTTTCAAAGTTGTCGTCAACAAAAAAAATATTATGGTGTATACCTAAGTAATATCTGTAGGGGCCATATTCACTATTAATATGCATTTTTATATGGACTGTTTTGCCTTTTTACAAAGTGGCTACATGTCTAATACAGTAAATGAAGTAGATTAATTAAATACAGCAGGTCAAAATTGAATATGAGGCCTATCATGTCTAATTTTCCCTGAAATTAGTGTGTAAACATTTGTTGCAAATGGCCCCAATTTTGTGACTTTCCACCATCCCTCTGACACATTTCTAATAATGTATCATGAATTCAGTCACCATATCTTTACTAAGCCTCCACTTATCATATCTAAAATGCAAAATTTTACAGTTTTAGATTTTTTTGTTTTCTCAAAAATTTAAATTTAAGTTTAATATTTAATTAAAAATGAAGTAAAATCTAATGATTGATTTTTTTTCCTATAAATATTTCAAAATCTTTCCAAGACAACACTGTGCAGATAGAACATATGTAGAAGAAAAAATAGCTGCTCATTGTATGAAGAAATTCCAAAATTTGATAAAGTTATTACATTTTGAAGTTGGTGTCCCTCAAGTTTCCATTGCTAAAATTGGCCATGGCAAGGCACTGTGGTAGGTGTTTTTAACACAGCCTCTGTATACTCTCAGTTTAAAGGTGACATACCGATACTTACCGCGCATTGCTTTAATATGTATATCATTGGAATGCATTAGTGTGGGCCAGTTTTTAGGGGAAAAAAAAATGGACTGATAGGCCTCAGATTACAGTTTATCTTCCCATTTGGTTGTCCAAAATCCGGAAGTTTCACCGCGCAAGTAGTCTGCTGTTTTGACTGTGATTATTTCATGGCAGACAGCTATGAAGTGGCAACTGTTTGACTGAAGTGACAGGGGATAGCATGTAGTTTGTAAACATGTGTAACTTGTTGACATTGAAGACTTGTTTGTGGTAATTCCGGCCCATGCAAAGTAGTGCTTTTTTGTGTAAAATGGGTGTACTCCGGCCTGGTTTAGAGGGTGTGTCTGTTTAAAACCAATATGCTGGGAGAAAGAGCTGGACAACAGGGGTTGTCCTTTTCAGGGTATGTGTCCCCCATGCAGGCAAAGGTACATACAAAACTTCACGGGCCTGCTGATATTAATAAAAATGTTATAGCCACTAAGGCTATATAGAAAACATATAGCGAAATTAATTGTGGTCTGAGGCCTGATATAGTTTCACACATTACACCGGTTAAATGCTTGATTCTGATGAAAGTATTATAACCAGAGAGGTGAAATTACACAGACTGATTGTGCATACCACAAGGAATATGAAAACTAATTTATTTATATTTTCTAAATATTTTATTTAATATAAAAAACATTTTTTTTGAATTTATTAAAATTAAAATTAAAATTTTCAACTTTTAAATTTCAGTATCCTCCAAAATAGCATAAGATGACCTCTGATGTTACTACAGGTTGTTGCAATATTTTTTAACAGTTTTGAGCTAATAATTTGGTAAAAAAGAGCAAAAGTTGGATTTTGTTAGTCAATATTGAGATTTTAATTTTTTTTACATATTGAATTTTAATGAGTTTCTCAATTATTGCAATTGGACAGAAGATCTAAATATAATGAATATATCACTACTAAATGTAATTAAAACACTTTAAATAAATAGTATACAGTTTTTAACAAGATTAAGTACTCTAATAATACATTTCACCTACATTTATGTAAATTACACACTTCAGTCATTTTTCAAAAATGGTCTTTTTATCCTTAGAAAATCTAATAGGCTAATATTCTATGCTGTCTGAATGTATTTATTGTGTTCAGTAATCAGATGCTGGTATACTTGTCAAGTTTATTGCAGAAAATGTGCCCAAAAAGGTTAACATTTGGCTTGTAATACATATGGCAGAATAATCCATAATGCATATTCAGTGGTCATTACTACAAACATCCTTCCAATCAAGAAATACTACACTGAGGTATCCCAGACACTGGCACATGACTACACTTGTTAACAGTTATCACTGGAAACTGAAAAATATGGTGCAAGTACCTCTTGGTAGGATTTATATCAGCACATTTTGTGACAAAATCTTCATTTTCAAAGTTGTCGTCAAACAAAAAAATATTATGGTGTATACCTAAGTAATATCTGTAGGGCATATTCATATTAATATGCATTTATATGGACTGTTTTTGCCTTTTACAAAGTGGCTACATGTCTAATACAGTAAATGAAGTAGATTAAGTAAATACAGCAGGTCAAAATTGAATATGAGGCCTATCATGTCTAATTTTCCCTGAAATTAGTGTGTAAACATTTGTTGCAAATGGCCCCCAATTTTGTGACTTTCACCATCCCTCTGACACATTTCTAATAATGTATCATGAATTCAGTCACCATATCTTTACTAAGCCTCCACTTATCATATCTAAAATGCAAAATTTTACAGTTTTAGATTTTTTTTGTTTCTCAAAAATTTAAATTTAAGTTTAATATTTAAATAAAAATGAAGTAAAATCTAATGATTGATTTTTTTTCCTTTAAATATTTCAAAATCTTTCCAAGACAACACTGTGCAGATAGAACATATGTAGAAAGAAAAAATAGCTGCTCATTGTATGAAGAAATTCCAAAATTTTGATAAAGTTATTACATTTTGAAGTTGGTGTCCCTCAAGTTTCCATTGCTAAAATTGGCCATGGCAAGGCACTGTGGTAGGTGTTTTTAACACAGCCTCTGTATACTCTCAGTTTTAAAGGTGACATACCGATACTTACCGAGCATTGCTTTAATATGTATATCATTGGAATGCATTAGTGTGGGCCAGTTTTTTTAGGGGAAAAAATGGACTGATAGGCCTCAGATTACAGTTATCTTCCCATTTGGTTGTCCAAAATCCGGAAGTTTCACGCGCGCAAGTAGTCTGCTGTTTGACTGTGATTATTTCATGGCAGACAGCTATGAAGTGGCAACTGTTTGACTGAAGTGACAGGGGATAGCATGTATTTGTAAACATGTGTAACTTGTTGACATTGAAGACTTGTTTGTGGTAATTCCGGCCCATGCAAAAAGTAGTGCTTTTTTTGTGTAAAATGGGGTGTACTCCGGCCTGGTTTAGAGGGTGTGTCTGTTTAAAACCAATATGCTGGGAGAAAGAGCTGGACAACAGGGGTTGTCCTTTTCAGGGTATGTGTCCCCCATGCAGGCAAAGGTACATACAAAACTTCACGGGCCTGCTGATATTAATAAAAATGTTATAGCCACTAAGGCTATATAGAAACATATAGCGAAATTAATTGTGGTCTGAGGGCCTGATATAGTTCACACATTACACCGGTTAAATGCTTGATTCTGATGAAAGTATTATAACCAGAGAGGTGAAATTACACAGACTGATTGTGCATACCACAAGGAATATGAAAACTAATTTATTTATTTTCTAAATATTTTATTAAATTAAAAAACATTTTTTTTTTGAATTTATTAAAAATTAAAATTAAAATTTTCAACTTTTAAATTTCAGTATCCTCCAAAATAGCATAAGATGACCTCTGATGTTACTACAGTTTGTTGCAATATTTTTTAACAGTTTTGAGCTAATAATTTGGTAAAAAAGAGCAAAAGTTGGATTTTGTTAGTCAATATTGAGATTTTTTTTTTTTTTTACATATTGAATTTTTAATGAGTTTCTCAATTATTGCAATTGGACAGAAGATCTAAATATAATGAATATATCACTACTAAATGTAATTAAAACACTTTAAATAAATAGTATACAGTTTTTAACAAGATTAAGTACTCTAATAATACATTTCACCTACATTTATGTAAATTACACACTTCAGTCATTTTTTCAAAAATGGTCTTTTATCCTTAGAAAATCTAATAGGCTAATATTCTATGCTGTCTGAATGTATTTATTGTGTTCAGTAATCAGATGCTGGTATACTTGTCAAGTTTATTGCAGAAAATGTGCCAAAAAGGTTAACATTTGGCTTGTAATACATATGGCAGAAAATCCATAATGCATATTCAGTGGTCATTACTACAAACATCCTTCCAATCAAGAAATACTACACTGAGGTATCCCAGACACTGGCACATGACTACACTTGTTAACAGTTTATCACTGGAAACTGAAAAATATGGTGCAAGTACCTCTTGGTAGGATTTATATCAGCATTTTGTGACAAAATCTTCATTTTCAAAGTTGTCGTCAACAAAAAAAATATTATGGTGTATACCTAAGTAATATCTGTAGGGCATATTCATATTAATATGCATTTTATATGGACTGTTTTTGCCTTTTACAAAGTGGCTACATGTCTAATACAGTAAATGAAGTAGATTAAGTAAATACAGCAGGTCAAAATTGAATATGAGGCCTATCATGTCTAATTTTCCCTGAAATTAGTGTGTAAACATTTGTTGCAAATGGCCCCAATTTTGTGACTTTCACCATCCCTCTGACACATTTCTAATAATGTATCATGAATTCAGTCACCATATCTTTACTAAGCCTCCACTTATCATATCTAAAATTCAAAATTTTACAGTTTTAGATTTTTTTGTTTTCTCAAAAATTTAAATTTAAGTTTAATATTTAATTAAAAATGAAGTAAAATCTAATGATTGATTTTTTTTTCCTTTAAATATTTCAAAATCTTTCCAAGACAACACTGTGCAGATAGAACATATGTAGAAGAAAAAATAGCTGCTCATTGTATGAAGAAATTCCAAAATTTGATAAAGTTATTACATTTTGAAGTTGGTGTCCCTCAAGTTTTTCCATTGCTAAAATTGGCCATGGCAAGGCACTGTGGTAGGTGTTTTAACACAGCCTCTGTATACTCTCAGTTTAAAGGTGACATACCGATACTTACCGAGCATTGCTTTAATATGTATATCATTGGAATGCATTAGTGTGGGCCAGTTTTTTAGGGGAAAAAATGGACTGATAGGCCTCAGATTACAGTTATCTTCCCATTTGGTTGTCCAAAATCCGGAAGTTTCACCGCGCAAGTAGTCTGCTGTTTGACTGTGATTATTTCATGGCAGACAGCTATGAAGTGGCAACTGTTTGACTGAAGTGACAGGGGATAGCATGTAGTTTGTAAACATGTGTAACTTGTTGACATTGAAGACTGTTTTGTGGTAATTCCGGCCCATGCAAAAGTAGTGCTTTTTGTGTAAAATGGGTGTACTCCGGCCTGGTTTAGAGGGTGTGTCTGTTTAAACCAATATGCTGGGAGAAAGAGCTGGACAACAGGGGGTTGTCCTTTTCAGGGTATGTGTCCCCCATGCAGGCAAAGGTACATACAAAACTTCACGGGCCTGCTGATATTAATAAAAATGTTATAGCCACTAAGGCTATATAGAAACATATAGCGAAATTAATTGTGGTCTGAGGCCTGATATAGTTCACACATTACACCGGTTAAATGCTTGATTCTGATGAAAGTATTATAACCAGAGAGGTGAAATTACACAGACTGATTGTGCATACCACAAGGAATATGAAAACTAATTTATTTATTTTCTAAATATTTTATTAAATTAAAAAACATTTTTTTTGAATTTATTAAAAATTAAAATTAAAATTTTCAACTTTTAAATTTCAGTATCCTCCAAAATAGCATAAGATGACCTCTGATGTTACTACAGGTTGTTGCAATATTTTTTTAACAGTTTTGAGCTAATAATTTGGTAAAAAAGAGCAAAAGTTGGATTTTGTTAGTCAATATTGAGATTTTTTTTTTTTTTTACATATTGAATTTTAATGAGTTTCTCAATTATTGCAATTGGACAGAAGATCTAAATATAATGAATATATCACTACTAAATGTAATTAAACACTTTAAATAAATAGTATACAGTTTTTTAACAAGATTAAGTACTCTAATAATACATTTCACCTACATTTATGTAAATTACACACTTCAGTCATTTTTCAAAATGGTCTTTTATCCTTAGAAAATCTAATAGGCTAATATTCTATGCTGTCTGAATGTATTTATTGTGTTCAGTAATCAGATGCTGGTATACTTGTCAAGTTTATTGCAGAAAATGTGCCAAAAAGGTTAACATTTGGCTTGTAATACATATGGCAGAATAATCCATAATGCATATTCAGTGGTCATTACTACAAACATCCTTCCAATCAAGAAATACTACACTGAGGTATCCCAGACACTGGCACATGACTACACTTGTTAACAGTTATCACTGGAAACTGAAAAATATGGTGCAAGTACCTCTTGGTAGGATTTATATCAGCATTTTGTGACAAAATCTTCATTTTCAAAGTTGTCGTCAACAAAAAAAAAAATATTATGGTGTATACCTAAGTAATATCTGTAGGGCATATTCATATTAATATGCATTTATATGGACTGTTTTGCCTTTTACAAAGTGGCTACATGTCTAATACAGTAAATGAAGTAGATTAAGTAAATACAGCAGGTCAAAATTGAATATGAGGCCTATCATGTCTAATTTTCCCTGAAATTAGTGTGTAAACATTTGTTGCAAATGGCCCCAATTTTTGTGACTTTCACCATCCCTCTGACACATTTCTAATAATGTATCATGAATTCAGTCACCATATCTTTACTAAGCCTCCACTTATCATATCTAAAATGCAAATTTTTACAGTTTTAGATTTTTTTGTTTCTCAAAAATTTAAATTTAAGTTTAATATTTAATTAAAAAATGAAGTAAAATCTAATGATTGATTTTTTTTTTTTTTTCCTATAATATTTTCAAAATCTTTCCAAGACAACACTGTGCAGATAGAACATATGTAGAAGAAAAAATAGCTGCTCATTGTATGAAGAAATTCCAAAATTTGATAAAGTTATTACATTTTGAAGTTGGTGTGTCCCTCAAGTTTCCATTGCTAAAATTGGCCATGGCAAGGCACTGTGGTAGGTGTTTTAACACGCCTCTGTATACTCTCAGTTTAAAGGTGACTACCGATACTTACCGAGCATTGCTTTAATATGTATATCATTGGAATGCATTAGTGTGGGCCAGTTTTTAGGGGAAAAAATGGACTGATAGGCCTCAGATTACAGTTATCTTTCCCATTTGGTTGTCCAAAATCCGGAAGTTTTCACCGCGCAAGTAGTCTGCTGTTTGACTGTGATTATTTCATGGCAGACAGCTATGAAGTGGCAACTGTTTGACTGAAGTGACAGGGGATAGCATGTCGTTTGTAAACATGTGTAACTTGTTGACATTGAAGACTTGTTTGTGGTAATTCCGGCCCATGCAAAAGTAGTGCTTTTTGTGTAAAATGGGTGTACTCCGGGCCTGGTTTAGAGGGTGTGTCTGTTTAAACCAATATGCTGGGAGAAAGAGCTGGACAACAGGGGGTTTGTCCTTTTCAGGGTATGTGTCCCCCATGCAGGCAAAAGGTACATACAAAACTTCACGGGGCCTGCTGATATTAATAAAAAGTGTTAAGCCACTAAAGGCTATATAGAAACATATAGCGAAATTAATTGTGGTCTGAGGCCTGATATAGTTCACACATTACACCGGTTAAATGCTTGATTCTGATGAAAGTATTATAACCCAGAGAGGTGAAATTACACAGACTGATTGTGCAATTAAAGTTTTCAACTTTAAATTTCATATCCTCCAAAATAGCAA
>NW_024532319.1:0-3984 GCF_016097555.1 Gigantopelta aegis
TTCATGGTCCTCTCCCCATCTTTTTACGTTTTAAAAGGCAGACCGCAGCAACCACACAATAATTAAGTTATAAACCCCAGATCCTTGTCGCTCCCCACCTTTATTTCCGCTTCAAATGGCGGGACATAGAAAATCCACAATAAAACAGTCAGTATCCCTAATCCATATCTCCTCCCCAGCCTTCTTAAGTTTAAAAGGCAGAACGTAGGAATAACCAACAAAAATCAAGAAAGCCCACCTTCTTACATTCTAAAAGGCAGGACGTAGCAAATTCCACAAATAAAAATAGTCCAACTCAGATCCTTTAACTCTCCCCACATTTTCTTCGTTTGAAAAGGAAGGGACATAACAAATTACACAAAAAACGTAATTATACTGATACTGTCTCTCGCCAGACTTCTTATCTTTCAAGTGTTGATGTAACAAATAAAACTCTCTTTATTCCAGTTCCCTTTTCTAACCAGCCTTACTTTTATAAGGGTCGAGAATTGTAACTAGTTCTCATGTCTTTCCTAGCCTTCATGCGTTCTATGATTTTTGGTGGGGTTTTATATAGAAAGAGGGGCTAGTCTTTTTTGTTGGTGGGGGATACCAAAGAGAGAACCGAATATTCAATCATTTAATATTTTTGATTTTTGATTTTATTTTTTGGGGGGAGGGGGGGTTCTATCCACTAACTCATACCCTTCATTCGGAGCTTCCTATTCACCACTTACATATGGAAATCGTACAGTACCCAAACAATCATTTAGATATAACGTACCTTTCACTGGATACGAACCAGCAGCCTCCCAGCTCGATGTGGTTGCAATCGTTTTTGTAAACCCAACCGCTTAAGCGACTTGCGACTACAGCGAGATGTGGCTTGAGACAGTCAAATGTAGTCATTAGTTCGGATTCATTCGGATGATGGAACGTTATTATGGGAAGGTGCACAATGAAAATACAACAGAATAAAACCAGTCTCTTTAACTCAAGTTTCCATGAATCTCCCCAGGGTTCTTTCAGGTGGGGGTTTAGGGTCCCGGACGCAAAACCAAAAAAAATTTTTGGCAAGTTTTAAAACCCATTAACTACGCTGATTGAAAACTTGTTCCGATCCCCAAGCTTGTTACAGTTTTTATTAGTCGAGTCGTAATGAATCTTGTCAACAAATTAAAAACCGTAACTATAACCCACATCCTTGTCTTCATCCTTCGTTTAGCATAGCATAGACGCATAGCAAAGTACACAATAAAATAGTTATAATGCCAGATAATTTTCTCTCCCCATCCCTTTCTATATCGCCTGAAGGCCGAACATAAACATTACTCAATATACATTATACATGATTACAGTGTCTCTCCCCAGCCTTCTTACGTCTTACGAGAACAAAAGTCCTTTAAATACCAGTTTTTGATCTCCCCAGGCTTCTTTCACGTTTTTAAAGGACACGGACGCAACCAACTGCACATTAAACGGTTAACTAACGCAGGAACCTGTTCCTGTCAAGACTTGTTACGATATTTTTGGTCGAGACGCTATGAATTGCACAATAAATCGTAACTAACCCTTGTCTTTCCTCAGCCTTTCTTACGTTTTTTAAAGGGCAGAGCATATCAAAAATTACACAAATAAATCGTTATAAAACAAAGATATTGTCTCTTCTCAGCCATTTCTTTCGCTTTGCAAAGGGCGGTACATAATAAATTACAATTAAAACAGTCAGTATCCGTGATCAATGTTTCTCCTCATGCTTTTTACGTTTTTAAAAGGCCCAAACGTAGGCAAATATACACAATAAAATAGTCATGACCCAGATCCTTCACTTTCCCCAGCCTTTTTTTTTTTCGGTTAATGGGCGGGATTATAATAAATTACACAATTAAACAGTTTGTTAGCCTCGATGCATTTTCTCTCCCCAGCCTTCTACGTTTTAAGGGTTGGTATTGACACAATAAACCTCTCTTTAATCCAGTTCCCTGTTTCTACCCGAACCTTACTTTTTGAGAGTCGACATTTGTAACAGTTCCACAACAAAACAGTGATTAATCTCCTAGCCTTTCGTACGTTTTAAGTGTGCAAATTATACACAAAAACTAAGATTTTTTGGGGGGGTTTTATATCGAAGAAAAAAGGACTACAGCTTTTATTGGTCGGGGATACAAAGAAAAAGAAAAGAACATATTAATATTATTTTATTTTTATTTTGCATTTTGATTTTGATTTTTTGTGGGAGAGGGAGTTGTTCTATCCACTACTCCTCAACCTTCATTTGGAGCTTCCTATTCACATTAGATCTGGACTGTACATTACAAACAATCATTTAAATATAACTTACCTGTTCACCGGATACGCACCAGCAGCCTCCATCTCGATCTTTGCATCGTTTGTGACCCACCGCTTAACCGACTGCGCTACAGCGAGTAAGTTGCTTGAGGACAGTCAAATAGTAGTAGTCATTGGTTTTCGGAGTGTTGGAACGTTTAGACGGATGGACATTTAGAACGCTGCACAACGTGCCAATGCCAAACCAGAAACACAATAAGATACAACAAGAATAAAAGTCTCTTAACATCCAGTTCCTGATCTCCCAGGGTTTTTTTAACGTTTTAAGGTCAAAGAGCAACCAAATTGAAACCTGTTCTTCCGAAGGCTTGATCCGTTTTATAGTCGAGTCGGAATGAATTGCCACAATAAGAAACCCGTAACTAACCAACTCCTCACACCAAGGAGGTGGATTAGTACGGTTAGGTTAGTTCTTTCGGGCACAGAGCATAGCAAATTACACAATAAAAATAGTTATAAAACCAGATATTTTCTTCCCAGCTTTCTTTCGCTTGATAGGGCGCCACATAACACCATTGCACAATAAAACAGTCAATTAGATATGATACAGGTCTATCCCCAGCCTTTTTACGGTCTCCAGTGTTGATAAAACAGTATACAAAGGCTCTTTAATCCAGTTCCCCTGAATCTGCATGGCCTCTTTCACGATTTTAAAGGAGAGGACACAACAAACGCAATATTAAAACAGTAACTAAGTAGAAACCTGTTTTCTCTCAAGACTTGTTACGTTTTTTTTGTCGAGACGTAGCAAATTCCCACAATAAAAGATCGCAAACTCAGATCCTTTACTCTCCCCAGCATTTCTTTTTTCGTTTGAAAGGAAGGGACATAACAAATTACACAATAAACAGTAATTTATACATGATACATGTCTCTCGCCAGACTTCTTATCTTTCAAGTTTGATGTAACACAATAAAACTCTCTTTATTCCAGTTCCCTGTTTCTAACCGCCTTACTTTTTATAAGGGTCGAGAATTGTAACTAGTCCAAAATAAAACAGTGATTAACCCTACTCCATGTCTCTCCCTAGGCCTTAGTACGTTTTTAAGTGTACAAATTATACACAAAAAGTATGAATTTTTGTGGGGGTTTATATAGAAAAGAGGGGTTAGGCATTTGGGGTGGAAAATACAAAGAAAAAACAAAAGAAACATTTTTTTTTCTTTTTTCTTTTCTTTTTGGTGTGTGTGTGTGGGGGGGGGGAGGGGATGGGTCTTCTATCCACTACTTCTACCTTCATTCTGAGCTTCCTATTCACATTACGTAGGGCACCCATTACAAACAATCATTTAAATATAACTTCCTTTCACTGGTTCGAACCACCAACCTCCAGCTCGATTTCTGCTCGTTTGTACCAACCGCTTAACCGACTCGCTACAGCAGAAGATGCTCGAGAGGTCAAATAGAGTTAGTCATGGTTTCGGTGATGAACGTTATACGTAATGCACATTGTGAACGGCAAACGTGCAACACCTAGGAACCAATAAAAATTGATTTTTATAAACCCGTGGTACTGATAGCAAATTACACAATAAAATATTATAAACCCAATATTGTGTCTCTCCCCGCCTTCCTCCGCTTGAAAAAGGCGGGACACACAATTCCAAAAAACAGTCATTGTACAATGAGATTCCTCTTCCCAGCCTTCTTACCGT
>NW_024532320.1:0-6255 GCF_016097555.1 Gigantopelta aegis
AACATCAAGATAAAAACTCAACAGTTAAATTAAAACACAGTGTAAAGAACTGTGCAAAAATACAAATATCACAGTTAGATAATATTTAAAATTTAAAACGCAGTATCACGTAGGAACTGTAAAAGAAGTTCTGGATGGAATCGAGAGGATTCCATCACATTTCGTGGTCCAAATATATCTTTTCGAGTTTCTTTGAGATGGGTACACACCACCAAAATGTGGCGTACCGTCAGAGTACACTGACAGTGCTCACACTGAGGTGGAGGATCCTTCTTCAAAATAAATGAATGGATCAAGTAAGTATGACCGTCGCGAGCACGACACAAGACTATTGCATCCTTCCTGCACTGTCTATAGGAGGACTGCCACTCTCCCAAGACTGGCTTGATAGCATGAAGCTTGTTCGCAACCGCACCGTCCCAATCACGTTGCCAAGTGGAAAAGATACTATATTTAAAATCAGTATAAGGTACACCAACCCTGGCATGAGGCAAATCCAAAGCAGACTTGGCAGCAGAATCTGTTTTTTCATTATCCCTGATGCCAACATGGCTGGGCACCCAACAAAATACAATATGTTTATTCGCAATAGGTAAATTGAATAAGGCATTTTCGAGAAAACAAATGTGACGTTGTTGTTTTTTTAATCACCCGATATATAAATAATACCTTGATAATGTACTCACTGTAAACTTTCAGAGTAAAGTTCCGACTCCGTTTATAACTATAATATAGTTCACACCACCAATCTGTAGAATCACTGACTGAAGAAGCTCTGTTTATCAACAGAGTGTACGTCTTGGTAGAGGACGAGCTGCTGTTTGTTCCACTTCCACAGGATGCAGTGTAACCTGTCATGGCACCACGGAACACAGCACATGAAGTATTTGTCTGTTTCAGAGATGCAAACGCACCAGTCGTGGGTTTTTTAAAGAACAGTACTTTATCATCAAGGTTGTCAGCTTGTGTCACAGTACAGGTCAGAGTGAAAGACTCATTCAGCACTGCGTGAGGTGAAGAACCAGAGAGAATCAGTGACACGCCTGAAGAAAAACAGAACTGTTACCAAATATACTGATAGCAACTAAAACAGAACTGTTACCAAATATACTGATAGCAACTAAAACAGAACTGTTACCAAATATACTGGTAGCAACTAAAACAGAACTGTTACCAAATATACTGATAGCAACTAAAACTGAATTGTTACCAAATATACTGGTAGCAACTAAAACAGAACTGTACCAAATATACTGGTAGCAACTAAAATAGAACTGTTACCATATATACTGGTAGCAACTAAAACAGAAAACTAGTAATACATGTACTAAGGTACCATTAAACGCATTTTCAGTTCAGTCGGTTGTGTGTTCGAATCCCTTACATGAATACAATACATACATTAGATTGGTGAACAATTATCTACAATTATTAACAACTGAACACAAGTTTAACATCACAATGATTGATTCATTATCATTGAAAATAGAATTAAAATACATAATAACAAAATATTAAAACGTTTGTGCTCGCGCATGCGTGTGTATGTAAAAACGTCTAAAGAAAGTGCCAAAATTATATTTTAGTGACGTAGTAAGTCGTTCATTTTGTTCGATTATGTTCGGAAGCTCTATTTGTCCCACCAGTTGAAGTCTGAATTCATAATTGTGAGAAATGTGAAGCTGCATTTAATACCCCATAAAATCATCCAGTAACTAGTTATTATTGTTCTCATGTCACAAACGACCGCTTACCTAGAATATACTTGACAGCAGTTGCAAAGAACAGTGCGTACAGTAACACAGCCATTATCAAACTGATCTCTGTACACGGAGTTTCTTCCGGGTACAACGTGTGTCTGTTTTGTGTAGATCACAACAAACAAAAACATCTAGGTCACATATAACTACATGTGTAACGTTTTATATTACACGGATACCTGCCAACCAGAAATGTTCAGTCATGGTTTTTACATTAATATATTTAATATTAAAACTATTCCGAAACATCCAATAAGAAAGCCATTTTCAGGCACGGCGGAAGCAATTAGACATTGGTGTGTGTGTCTCTCTCTCTGTGTGTGTGTGTGTGTGTGTGTGTGTGTGTGTGTGTGTGTATCTGTGTCTCTGTGTGTGTGTGAGGACTGAGATCGAGGACGCAAGGCAAAGTTTCTAAGGGGGTCGGAGGATTTCCTGAGATGCAATTTTCTGCATTCTACAAGAACAATTCATCTGTACTACCAATAATATTTTTTATTAAGAATTATTGGGGTGGGGGTGGAGGGGGTACAGGGGCGTAGGCTGGGTGGGGGGGGGTTTCGGACGAACCTCCCCTCCCCCCGCTGAAGTAAATGGTCCGCTTTCAGAACTAAACCATACAGGTTTATACATATGGAGCTCACGCTACGCCCCTGGGGTACAGCCACCTAGCACCCCTGCTCCGCCGTGCCTGATTTTCAAGGGTCGCAAAACTGCGTGTGAGTGGGTGGGAGTCGAAGGCCACGACCCCATTCCTTTGTTACTGTGCTCAGAAGGCTGGACATGTCGTATTTGACAACTTAAAATTAAACATTGTATGTGGGGTTAAATACCCCCGAACATTGCATCATACATTCAGGCCCTTACATTTTTATCCGCCGGGCCACACACTCCAAAATACACTCTTACTATATTTCAAAGTACACGTGCATTATATAAACGATTTCCATGGTACTTTGACGTTCGGAGGAAGGGCAGCAGCTCTGAGCACACGTCTAGTAGTGACGGGGCGGGCTGTAGCTTAGTGGTAGACGTCTAATAGTGGCGGGGCGGGCTGTAGCTTAGAGGTAGACGCCTAGTAGTGGCGGGGCGGGCTGTAGCTCAGTGGTAGACGTCTAGTGGTGGCGGGGGCGCGTTGTAGCTCAGTTGTAGACGTCTAGTAGTGGTGAGGGGCGGGCTGTAGCTCAGTGGTAGACGTCTAGTAGTGGTGGGGCGGGCTGTAGCTCAGTGGTAGACGTCTAGTAGTGGCGGGGCGGGCTGTAGCTCAGTGATAGACGTCTAGTAGTGGCGGGTGGGGGGGGGAGGACTGAAGCTCAGTGGTAGACGTCTAGTAGTGGCTGGGGGCGGGCTGTAGCTCAGTGGTAGACGTCTAGTAGTGGCGGGGGGGGGGGAACTGTAGCTCAGTGTGTGTGTGTGTGTGTGTGTGTGTGTGTGTGTGTGTGTGTGTGCAGCTCAGTGGTACACGTCTAGTAGTGCTAGGGGGCGGACTGTAACTCAATGGTAGACGTCTAATAGTGCTGGGGACCAGGCTGTAGCTTAGTGGTAGACGTCTAGTAGTGGCAGGGGTGGGGGGTGGGGGTGGGGGCGGACTGAAGCTCAGTGGTAGACGTCTAGTAGAGGCGGGGGGGGGGGCTGTAGCTCAGTGGTAGACGTCTAGTAGTGATGGGGGCGGGCTGTAGTTCAGTTGTAGACGTCTAGTAGTGGTGAGGGGCGGGCTGTAGCTCAGTTGTAGACGTCTAGTAGTGATGGGGGGGGGGGGCGGGCTGTAGCTCAGTTGTAGACGCCTAGTACTGATGGGGGGGGGGCGGGCTGTAGCTCTGTTGTAGATGTCTAGTAGTGGTGAGGGGCGGGCTGTAGCTCAGTGGTAAACGTCTAGTAGTGGTGAGGGGCGGGCTGTAGCTCAGTGGTAGACGTCTAGTAGTGACGGGGCGGGCTGTAGCTCAGCGGTAGACGTCTAATAGTGGTGGTGGGGGGGGGGGAATGTAGCTCAGTGTGTGTGTGTGTGTGTGTGTGTGTGTGTGCAGCTCAGTGGTACACGTCTAGTAGTGCTAGGAGGCGGACTGTAACTCAATGGTAGACGTCTAATAGTGCTGGGGACCGGACTGTAGCTTGGTGGTAGACGTCTATTAGTGGCGGGGGGGGGGGGGGGGGCGGACTGAAGCTCAGTGGTAGACGTCTAGTAGTAGCTGGGGGCGGGCTGTAGCTCAGTGGTAGACGTCTAGTAGTGGCGGAGGGGGGGAACTGTAGCTCAGTGTGTGTGTGTGTGTGTGTGTGTGTGTGCAGCTCAGTGGTACACGTCTAGTAGTGCTAGGGGGCGGACTGTAACTCAATGGTAGACGTCTAATAGTGCTGGGGACCAGGCTGTAGCTTAGTGGTAGACGTCTAGTAGTGGCAGGGGTGGGGGGTGGGGGTGGGGGCGGACTGAAGCTCAGTGGTAGACGTCTAGTAGAGGCGGGGGGGGGTTGTAGCTCAGTGGTAGACGTCTAGTAGTGATGGGGGCGGGCTGTAGTTCAGTTGTAGACGTCTAGTAGTGGTGAGGGGCGGGCTGTAGCTCAATTGTAGACGTCTAGTAGTGATGGGGGGGGGCGGGCTGTAGCTCAGTTGTAGACGCCTAGTAGTGATGGGGGGGGGGGGGGGCGGGCTGTAGCTCAGTTGTAGATGTCTAGTAGTGGTGAGGGGCGGGCTGTAGCTCAGTGGTAAACGTCTAGTAGTGGTGAGGGGCGGGCTGTAGCTCAGTGGTAGACGTCTAGTAGTGACGGGGCGGGCTGTAGCTCAGCGGTAGACGTGTAGTAGTGGTGGGGGGGGGGGAATGTAGCTCAGTGTGTGTGTGTGTGTGTGTGTGTGTGTGTGCAGCTCAGTGGTACACGTCTAGTAGTGCTAGGGGGCGGACTGTAACTCAATGGTAGACGTCTAATAGTGCTGGGGACCGGACTGTAGCTTGGTGGTAGACGTCTATTAGTGGCGGGGGGGGGGGGGGGGGGAACTGAAGCTCAGTGGTAGACGTCTAGTAGTGGTAGAGGCGGGGGGCTGTAGCTCAGTGGTAGACGTCTATAGTAGTGGTGGCGTCGGTCTGTAGATCAGTGGTAGACGTCTAGTAGTGACGGGGGGGGGGGCAACTGTAGCTCAGTGGTAGACGTCTAGTAGTAGAGGGGGCGGGCTGTAGCTCAGTGGTAGATGTCGAGTGTTGATTGGACACAAACACCGCGCCTGCCTAAACAATTCTAGCACTTACATCCGTTAATTGCTAGACAATAAACAAAAACAGATTCAGTGTGTACTGCCAGAGTACAACGGAGTTAGGATTTCCCCATTCAACAGATCGCTAGTAATTATGTCACTATAATCAACTTTGTGACCAGACCATTGGCGCAAAATCAAGGGAATTATAATGGCTAAATGGAGTTCGGTTCAAAAACGTCGTTGGCGGATGGCGGATACCGAGGGTGGCGTTATATCGAGGGAAATAAACATGAATGAAAACGGTACTTTAAAGAAAGTTGGCGGTATGCGAGGTTGGCGTTAAATCGGGGGGCAATAAATCGAGGGTACACTGTATGTGTGTATTGAATGTAATTTAAAACACCCGATTACAGACTCCCCTTCTAAATAAAACGATGTCCTCATCATTTATCAACGGCAATGTCCACCTTTCAAATACAAGTTAAAAAACAAAAAACTACTTGGTTACAACTTCCCTGCCCAAACAAAATGATGTCCTTATCATTTTTGAATGGCCTTCTCCAAAGTTAAAATATCAAGCATAGCTCTGCAAGTTGACTTCGGCATCCGAAAGAAAAAAACACTTTCTGCCAAACTTTGCAGGTAGCTAGCTCTTTCCATCCAACCATAATCTGGGTTGCTCCATGTTGCTTGCAGCATGGCGTATTCCCCCGTCCTATATCTAGTTGGGGGACGCCTTTCTCTGTTAGACCGTCGCAGCAAAGGAGTAGATGTTATATTATCTACACCTTGTGGTTCACTGTGAGATTCTTAAGAACATTCATCAGAAGTGACACCATCTTGCTCACCACTGAATCCCTCGGACTCTTGATGAGAATCCTGAGCATTGTCCTGCTCCAATCCCTGACCCAGTGGTAAGATATCTGTGTCTGCCGGTTTCTCGTCTGGTTCCTCTACCTCTACTACCTCACTGATCTCATTTGTAAGGTTGGGCGGTGTCTCCTAAACCAGTCTCTGGGACAGCAATGATCACTGGAGATTTCCTAAACGGGGGATCAACCACAAGCACGGCAAAATCTTCTTCCAGTACACTGTCCTCTTCAGATGGTGTTGTTCCATCCTCTAATTTTGCTGTGTGTTGTTTTCTTTCTGGTGTCTTAGGCAGGCGACGATGCGGTCTATGTTTCTTCACCGGTATTTGAGGTAATAACCGTCTCGGCTGGAAATCCTGAGAAGGTATGGGAAATGAACTAATGGGCAGAAACAAGTTACAATGTAACGTGCGGTTCCTGCCCTGTCCATCTTCTCTCTTCAACAC
>NW_024532321.1:0-6160 GCF_016097555.1 Gigantopelta aegis
AACGATCTGCCGAATGTCGCTGAACCTTCCTCGAACAAGAGAACATCGGTGCACGGGATCTCAACACAAGTGACCGGACCAGTAGACTGTCTTCGTCACCAACCCGGAACGCTTGTAACGTCGAACCCCTTCACGGCAAAGAGCCGTATGTAGACCACAGGTCTGCCAAGATTACCGGCTTGTGCTGAAAGTCGAGAATGGATCGCTTCAGGCAAGTCGGTTGACGATAGTGTGCAATCGTAGTGCACATCGACGTCACGGATGATATAAGGTAGACCAACATCAAAGTCGACGGCTAGAACAAGGCATATCCTCTGGCATCCTGCACATGAGGAGTTATGGTCGCCAGGAAAACATCAAATAGGACAGCATGTACAAACATGTACGCTGAAACTGAAGCCATCGACAGGACGTGCCAATCTGTAAGTTCTAGGAAGACGTCTGGTCCCGCCGGAAACAACGTCATTCAAGGCCGGCGCCACACCGTTGAAGGATAGGTTGAAGATGGGATATGTTCGTTGTGACGAATGGGGAACGGCACAAACGAAGTCTACTCAAGTAAACCTCGACATCGGATCAGTCCTCAAACGGAAACCTTCTAGAATGGTGCCAGTGGACTGTGCAGTGACAAAAGCATATACACCGCAGCTAGACAATCAGTCACAGCCATGTGGGTCACTGCGTCCGGATCTTCTATAACGGAAGGTGCCGACGCATCATCTGGAAAATTGGTCAGTAACCTGGCACAGGCACTTCAATCCAATGTACTGGCTGCAATCGGAAACACGGACCGTGGATGGTCCCGTCAGGAGCCAGTGTAAACCCTGAATGCCGAATCAGCTGCCGACTGGTGTGGACGGTACGATGTACACGGACCGGCAGGAGCCGGTGGAACCCTGGACGCTGCACCACTTCGATCGATCACGGGACGACGGTACCGAACGGTGAGCCGAAAATGCAATTTTCCAGTTCAATACAGGGCTCCGTCTGCTTGCTGGAACAACGATCCACACGGGTAGCCGTGTAAACTGACGGGGGCCTGTGGCAGCCAACGATCGAATGCCGACATCTGCCGGTGGAACCTCCGTGGCGATCACCGAAACCGGACCCTTCTTGGCTGAAACCGGTGGATGGGCCAGCGGCGGTAGCATATCAGATATGACAGCCAGACAATCCCTCAGTGACAGGTGGTCCGCTGCATCCAGATCTTCCAACACCGCAAGAACCGATACATCATCAGAAAAGTCACGTAGCACCCGTGAACAGGCCAGTCGCTCTGGTCATGGCCCGATGGAGATACCGGAGAACCGGACCGTGGGCGGTCCCATGTGGATACCAAGGAACGGATGACCACATCGTCGTTGGATGTGGCAAGGACGGCAACATGTCGTAGACGGCCGCCAAGCAATCCCTCATAGTCATATGGTCCATAGAGTCGGGCTCTTCAATGACAGATGCCGCAGGCGCTTCATCACCAAAGTCTCGTAGAACTCGAGCACAGGCCAATCGATGTACCGTAATGGAAGCCGCCGGTTAAACCGGACCGTGGATGGTCCCGTCTAGCCCTCGGAGGCCTTGGAAGCCACATCAACTGAAGGTTGGCGCTGACGATCTGTGGAAACCGTAGGGAGCCATACAGGTCATGTGGAACGGCTACGGTCCCGGCTTCGATGCGCCGAAGAGGACTTCCCCGCCGAAGATCGGTGAGCCTTGGAATCCGTGGAGCGTCTATCTGAATGAGCCGGCTTCTTAGAGGGCTGCGTAGGGACCGCAGGCCTGTCATCCGAAGTCTAAGGTATCGGTGGAGCTGAAGAAGCCGCACCCCTGAAGAGGGGACTGGAACCGGACCTGACCCTGAACCCGCCAGTTTGGGTAAGGTCGCCATTGACGCCATTGTTTCTTCCAGCATGGTCGATAGAATTGAACGTAACACTTCCGCCACGGAGTCAGCAATCGAAGGCGAAGATTCCACCTTCTTGGTCTTTGCTGACACCACCTTCAGGTAAGCCGCGAACTCGACATCAGACAAGCCTGAACAAAGGTCGCATCTAGAAGTGAGGCCACACGGAACACGACAACCTGGATATAAGTCGTGTGGGTCGCCGCCGGCACTAACTTCTTGCAGCGTAAACACGCTCGAACTAGTCGCTGAACATTATCAGATATGATAATAGTAATTTTTCAATCTGTGAAAAGAAAGAAAAACCAACCATAACACAAATACAAAGCCGGTAAATAAAGACGCCATTTTGCAAATGGCGTCCGACACGACAACCGGCGATATAACAACATTTCATGTAATTAACACTTGGCAAGTCAAGCGAAATACGTGAAAGACATACGAAAGCTAACGAAAGCTAACGAAAATTAAGGTGAAAAACATTTCACCCAAACACAAAGCCAGTCAACAAAGACGCCATTTTGCAAATGGCGTCCGACACGACAACCGGCAATATAAACAACATTTCATGTAATTAAACGCTTGGAAAGTCAAGCGAAATACGCGAAAAAACATACGAAAGCTAATAAAAATGAAGGTGAAAAACATTTCACCCAAACACAAATACAAAACCAAAGGTCTTATAAAAGTTGACTCCAAACAGAGCCAAGCAAAAGGACGTCCAGATCCTTTAGCGAAGAAAAAAAGAAGGAAGTTACAGTCATGTGACCGGAACTAGAGAGCAGTATGCAGTAGAAGAATTTAGGCCATCCCATTGGCTGTTGGGATGTTCGGACCAGACCACTTGCGTGAGGGGGAGGTGCCCTTGTTTGAGGACAGGTAATGTCTATAGAAATTGGTAATATAAATGTGTGTGTTTGTGCATGTATGTGAATGTATGTTGCAAAAATCCTTTAAACAATCACAGATGTGTTAAAAAAAGAAAGAAGAAAACCGATAATACAATAGCCAATAATTGTACAGGGTGTTATGTAACTTGAAATATACACTGTCTGCTACTATAAACTATTTTGGCAGAGATAGACATACAAACAGACAGAGACAGAGAGAGCGAGTGAGAGAGCAAGGGATGGATGGGAGAAAAAGAAAGAATAAGAGTTAGACAGAGTGAGCAACAAAAATTGGCCCCAAGTCCTTAATACAAGCATTGCCTGTTGGTCAATCCCTAATGTAATAACCGTAATAAATATTGTTTTAAAAAATAATAATATAATAAAAAATTCCATGTGTGTATTATGTATTGCCCCTCACCCCCATCTCCCACTTCATACAAATGTATGTCTATCTGAATAGGCTGTCACACAATGTTTCCATTTTGCATCCCTCATTCAACTCTATAGATATTTTGGTCTGTAATTGATTAGTTGTGGTTACCTAGCCATAAGTCAGAAAAACTAATTAATTTTTGGCCAATATGTTATCAAAATTAAAATGTGTGGGTTATCAGCTATAACACTACAAAATTGCTTAGGGGGTTGATAATAAAAAACAAAAAAAACAATGGCCTCCTGCACACCACCCCTTGATAAATTATGGAACGGCCCAAAATATATTCAATTTTAATCCTGTTTACCATCACAAGCCTCCAGATGGTATCCAGACTCGGGTTCGTGACTGTGTTGAACCTCGAGTTGCTGCATGACACGGTCGAGCAGGCCATGGATGATCTCGAACCCTGACGACGTGTTGTAGTTCACTGCACACAGACGACGCTCATTCCGAACTCCAACATCTGGAAGAAAATATCTTTCTCAGATCAGTTTAAACTACATGCCCTGGACTCTCTGGCAGATATGCCCATAGGTATATGTATCATATATCTTTGCATATAAGTCAAATTTTTCTTCACCAAAAAATATTTTATAACTTGGGGGGGGGGGGGGGGGGGGGGGTCGACTTATAAGAGGGTAAATAAATATTACCATTTTGGGGATGATTCTACAAGTTTTATTGTTGAATTATGCCCTGTATTTACACTCAAATGTGTTAATTTATTTTTTATAACTTATTTGTTTGGCATTAGACAGGTTTTGGTTTTGGGAAAAAGGCATGCGATCTAAGTCCACTTAGTTAAAATAACAGTCATCAATAATAGCAAAAGTGTAAACAATACTAACTACCTGTTGCCTGGGTTTATTCTGAAATCTGGAAATGTTGTTCAAACAATCTTTTGTTGATGATTAGCTTCATGAATATTAATGAGCTTCCCCTAAAAATAGCTTAGACTAGTCTCTGGAGTTCACTAGACCAAAAGGGACACACGTCATTTGGTACGAAAACCAGTGTACTTTCCAAAACAGAGTTATTCTCCTTACATATATTAATATGGTGGCAAGATATGTGATTCACTGATTGTACTTTCAGTTTTACAGTAATGATCTGTTGATAAATAAAGTTGTTGTCTGTGAACAAAACCATGCTGTACAGTGCCATATGGTAACAGTCAAACAGCTTTCGCTATCTACTAAGGGAATATTTCATTTTCATGCTATGTGGTTTGATTGGAATATTGCGATGTACAAAACGGGGAAAACCCAAGTTTGTAAAATAATTTTCTTTTCTTCAAATATCATACATATGAGCCATTTATTATTCTCATGTGCTGAAAATAAGAAATACTTCAATATTTATAAGTTGTCAACTTGTAAGCGGGTCAGTAAAAAAATACCTTTTCAAGGCTTGAAATCGGGCTCGACTTATAGCCGAGATCGACTTACAGGCGACGAGATATGGTAGGTTGTTATTCTTCAAGGAAATGAGTTATCAAAAAGGATATAGAAACCTTTGCTGGGATCCTGGTACATGACGTCGGACACCTCGAACAGTTTGAGAGGGAGCGGCATGTTCCGGTTGTAGTGCACCGTCTTTAGAATACCAGGCAGCAGGCTCGTCCGACCAACCTGGTATCAAGCAATCAATCAATGATGGATGAATGAGTGGATTGGATGGAAAAAGTGAATAATGGATAGATGGATGGATGAATGGCTATCTGGTGTCTAACATATGGTTATTTTAACACTTGGAAAGAGAGAGATTTAATGAATGATGGATGATGAATAAATTAATGGATGAATGAATGATACTTCAGCACATTTAAATTACGGCTATCTGGTGTCTAACATGGTTATTTTGACACATGGAGAGAGGGAGAGACACAGAGAGAGAAACACTGACAGACACAGACACACACAGAGAGAGAGAAAGAGAGAGAGAAAGAGAAAGAGAGAGAGAGAGAGAGAGACAGACAGGCTCACCACTGCCACATATGCTAATCTTGCTAGTTTTAAAGACAAACACAATACCCATTCAAAGCAAGATTAACACTGAGGTACCTGATGTTAACAAGTTGCTTAGTACTAATACCTGAAATTCAGCTGTTTTCGGATTAGCAATGTGCACGGCTTTTGTCTCTTCAATTTTACGTCCCACTTTTTCAGCAATGTCTTCTCTTGAACACTAGAAAAATAAGACAGGTTTTTACACTAAACTGGTACCCTAATCATGTGACATACTTTAATATACAGAATAACTAGTTAATGACGTAGGATATCGGCTTTATCCTGTGAAGGTAAGAATGGGGGGAAAAGTAATAAAGGATAAAGCCAATATCCTACATCATTAACTAATTATTATTTTTATCCTGAAGTCCATAAAAACTTGGAGGAAAAGCTATTATTTCTGTTATTTCAGCTACATTGTACAACGACCAGGAGGTCAAATGCATAATTTTTGTAATGTAACTGTAGCTATGTGTGTGATGTAAAAGGTCAAAATCTGCTAGTATATGTTTATGACTTTGCCTTAATCGGAAACCATAATCAGTCAACAGAGACAGTGGTTGCAGGATAAAAACCATAATCAGTCAACAGAGACAGTGGTTGCAGGATAAAAACCATAATCAGTCAACAGACAGTGGTTGCAGGATAAAAACCATAATCAGTCAACAGAGACAGTGGTTGCAGGATGAAAACCATAATCAGTCAACAGAGACTGGTTGCAGGATGAAAACCATAATCAGTCAACAGAGACAGTGGTTGCAGGATGAAAACCATAATCAGTCAACAGAGACTGGTTGCAGGATAAAAACCATAATCAGTCAACAGAGACAGTGGTTGCAGGATAAAAACCATAATCAGTCAACAGAGACAGTGGTTGCAGGATGAAAACCATAATCAGTCAACAGAGACAGTGGTTGCAGGA
>NW_024532322.1:0-7796 GCF_016097555.1 Gigantopelta aegis
GTCATTGTTTCACACGCAAGTCCTATAGCTTGTGATGCATTCTGGCCCGGTTTCTTCCGACTTGTTATTGTCGTGGAGTTGTATCTCCCATCCATGGCTATGTTATTTCATCACGTTCATTTTCCAACGTTTCAATGTTAATGTCTTTCCGATAGCCTTCCACTTTTTTGTGTCCATATCCTTTTCATTTCGCATCTGTTACAGCGCGATGATACCTCTTGTATAATTGTTCTCAAACGTTGCATACTGCTTGCTGCTCTTCCTACACAGGTTTGATGGAATGTTCATGGGCGCTTGCCAATAGCACTCGTCGCTCTTGTATTGGCCGACGGGAGTATGCGTTGGAGCCCGATAGCAAGACCCACATTAATTTTTTGCTGCGCTTTGGGGCCAGGTTTTATTTGTCTTCACCTCATTGTACAATGTGCTTTCAGGAGCATTGAAGTCACAATTCACAACCGTGTAGTGTGACTTTGCCACAAAGACCCCCACTTAACCTCTTTTACTTTTGGCATTTTCAGGCTCGTCGCGGTACTGTGAGGGAGCTGTTTGAGTGGTATCTGAAAGCTGCATTCCATGCATCTACACATTCTGTCCTTGTCGCCATTATTCCTCATGTTTGGTGGCCTTCTTTGTCTTTACATCTGTTGTTCTTCTTTCATTTCAGCAGGGGGGAGTCAGTACATGTACTGGCGTTTAAGGGGCGTATCAGGCGGACTGGCTGTGGGGTAGCGCCCCTTGGGTGCTGCAATCGGGGGTGGAGTGGATACGTGGGCTTGAAGTGGGACGCGGACTGTCGGTGAACCACGGAACACTCGTCTAGGGTATATCATACCGGACTACTGGGGCGCAACATTTCTTCAGTTGGCTGAGATTCTGGAACTTGCATGTTCATGCAGCAGAGTTTCAGCCGGTATTCCAGGTGCCTGTCCCTCTCTTGAACTGTGTCTTTCTTCGTTGTATTGGGGCCTTCCATGGATGTGGACTCGTAGTGTATAAAAACAGTGAACTACTTGTTTTGGTATGCTGTCCACCCTTAGATATATATATCAGTTCATGTGTGATGTCACTTTCAGTTCTGATACATTAAAACATTTCAATGCAGTGGCAGTTGACAGCTTTTTTTGTTCACTGTATATTCTGTACTGCATCTTTATAGGTTCTAATAGACCAAATCAATTCCTATTGCCGATAATGTTAACGTTTACTAATAAAACTGATATAAGCAGCGTTTCAACACACCCAGTAACTACAGCAATAGAAAGTGTGGCACCTCACATCTAATCTACCTGCAAGAAAATGCGGGGTGGGGGGGGGGGGGGGGGTCACGTATCATTTAAGAGATTTAATTAATGTTTTCAATGGCAACCGTCATTTTTGCTGAAAATTGCACTTCCATTTTGGGGGGTGCCCCGCATTAGTTTCAACCTCTGGTATGTACTGCATAACAACTGTATGACAAATAAAATTGTATTTATTTATTGTCAATGGATAATAGTATTTGCACAAATAATCAATGTCACATATTACTACCAATCACACCCACAGCTGCTTTTACTCCGTAAATGTTGACGGTGCATGTCGACACTTTGACACGGAAACTCTCTTCTTTGGTACTATGCAACCTGCGGGCCTGTGCCATTTCCTCTGCATTCAGGTGTGACCTGTTTACGGTGTGCAGACACCTTGCTAATTGACCCTCACCAGAATCCGACACTCGAGGCGGGGTTTCGGCAGTCCCTAATTTTGTAATTGGCATATGTTGACTGTTTGCAGTATCCAAAATTTTTTACAGTTTTAACAGATTAAATTTTTGTTTTGAAAAAGAGAACTTTGTGGGAATTGTTTTTTTTAACCATGTATTCATTTTAAATTCCATTGATTTTTTTTTTTTTTGGGAAAAAATTCATATTCCCTAAAGCACTGCTAATTTCAATTTTGGCAGATGAACACAATTAAGGAGCAAGGTTTCCTTTTTGTTGTTCATAAAAAATGTCTGTAACTTTTAAAGTTATTTCCCATAATTACTAATTCCAGCTATTGGGAAATAATTTTGAAACGCAGATTGCCGCCTTTTGCGTGCACAGTGCATCCCCCGCCATTTTTCACAGGCTCCAATAGCCATATTTGGTCAAATCAAAGTATTCTTTTTATTTGGGGGCCTGTAAATGCACACTTGACTTATGTATTTTAACTGCCATATCGTAGAGTTTGAGGGGTCCCATGGTGAAAAACAATTTTTGGTCCCCTGATAGGCCTCAGACTATATTTATCCACCCATGTGGGTTGTCCAACTACGGAAACTAATGCCGAGAAAATTAGTTTTCCTTGTGAGTGTGATTAATGGCTGGGGAGCTGCTTATATCTACTGGATTGTTTTACACTTGAGGTTTTTGACAGGTAAGAGGATGCCAGTTATATGAATAATGTGCACTTGGGTTTTTTTACACTGGATACTGCTAATGTTCCCCCCAGAGCACCATTGAATTCATGGCAAATTTGTTTAAAATGCCACAGAGAAATTGGTTGTGATTTCGGTCCCCTTAGAACCACAATGTGTTTGTTTTTTACCTTGGCTATACACGGTGAGAAAGCGGGCGGAAGGGACTGACCCAACAAGACTTGTCCGTCCTTGTCGAGTGTGTTCACTGGTCCCAGGCCAGTAATTTGTTTTTTCCCCTTGAAATGCTAAAATGGCCCTGGTGGAATTAATAAAATAAAGTGCATTACAGCCCCACTGGCGGCTAGCATGAGGAATACCATAGTGAACTTTACTTGTGGTCTGAAGGGGCCTGATAATAGTAGGATTTTTTTGAACACGGGTGTGACCACACTTTGTGATACCCTAATGTTGAGGTACCTATGCCAGTTACAGGGGGGCACTCCAAAATGTTAACCTGCTAATTGTCCCCCCCAGATGGTGGAAAATCTGACCTAGTCAGTTTTTGGGTGGTTAATATTTTATTTTTGTTTAATTACATAAAAGTTTTTATTAAATTTATATTTTCAAAATTTGTAATTTCCATCACAATTTAGAATCATTCAATCATGCCAAGTTGTAACCCCTATCAAGGTCCATAGGGTCATGGTCGTTTCCAATCATGCTGTTATTCCCTACACCCTATGGAATGCCTCACTTTGAAGGTTAGGTTCACAATAAGTCAATATGGAGGAATTTCTCTTTCCATGAAATGTTTTTTGAACACAGGGTGACACACTTTTATACCAAAATTGGGAGGTAACTATGCCAGTTAGCCAGCACTCCAAAATGTACATAATAATTGCGCAAAGAATAGTTGGAAATCTGAAAGTTAATCAGTTTGGCTTGCTGAAATATTTTTTATTTCTCTGTAAATTAAATTAAATTTATATTATATTTATATTTTTCAAAATTTTGTGAATTTCAATCACAATTATGCACATAATGCAGCATGCATTGATACCCCTATCAGGTCATAGGTCCTTCCTTTTCAATCACAGTAAGGTTAATCTCTTCACACCTGTTAGGGGCCTCACTTTGGAGTAATTTAGACTAATTGAACAAGTGGGACAATGGAGGGCGTTTTTTCAAAAATGACCGAATGAGGTAAGTTTTGTTGTCAAAAATGGGCCATCCTGAGGCCCCAATGTGAAATGGTATAAGGATGGAATGGGCCTCCCAGAGCAAATGGATAATTGTGCATATTAAAGTTTCAATACACCAATCACAGCCCAGTATACGGTACAGTACAATGCTTCACCGAGTTAAGGTTCCATGGTTCTTTATAAGAGGAGATGGACCTAGATCGGCCGTGACATCGGTCAACGGTGGCCATAACCGTCCGTTCTTGATGTTTAAAAGATCACAATTCTCTGCGGAGCCACATGCAATTAACCAGCTCGCGCATGGACAGGGTGGGTTTTGAACGGTGAATGGGGTCCTGTCAGGGACATGAACCAAATACCTCTGGGGCCTGCCTCTATGCATCTCAGTATGCCCATAACATATAATAATGTCAAAAACCTTCATGCAAACTGATAGTTCCCTATAATAGCTTATCACTTGACCAGCGCCTTTGTTGACAAAAAATGACGTTCTTGCCATATATACCATGTGGGTCACAGGCGAGTTGTCTGTTCTCTTGAAGTGCAATATCTAATGAATCCTTTCTTTGTAGTCAGCTTGTTGATCTCTTTGGGCAAATGTTCTTGATCCGTAATCTTTGTGATTCTCTAATTTTGTTACCCACTCCTTGGCTGGGACGAAGTGCCTTTTACTCACCTTGTGGGTGTTGCTATCTCTTTAGCCTTTTTGTGGATAAAGTCCGGTACATCACTATTGTTGCCCTCCACATCTCGAAGCCATTCCTTAGTTGAACGGCCTCACCCGAGCTGTACACAGCTTCCTGAATTTTTTGCCACTAGTATCTTGCCTCTTTTCTCATCTATGCTATGTTCTCCGGGGGCGTTGCTTCAGACCCTTTCGTGGATGGGGGATTGCCAGCTCTCTCCTCATGTACATAGTTCGTTGAATACGTTCTATCATTCTATCGGCTAAGGTACAGGCAAATCCTGAGAGAGCACGTGTTCGCCGGGGACCTCACATTTGTCCTGACGCCTGGTGCATCTTACTGACTATGCCAGTTTTGCATTTGGCTCTATCAGCTTTAAATACTCTCATTTAGAATCTTCCAGTTGACTAGTCGTTCTGGCCAGTTACTAACATTTTTTCATTTTCATTCATTATTTCAGCTCGTGCTGATTCTGCGTGTGTACGATCACGGAATATTCCATGGATCAGGTTTGCCATTTTTCTTTAGTCTGGGCTTTTTCTCTCCACATGCAGAGTTTAGATTTTTTCTTATCTTTTTTTTTTTTCTTTTTTTTCAAGTTCATTTAGTACTGCCCGCCAATCCCACATTTGAATCCAGTCCATCGCACCAGTTTCGCATCGGAATAGTGTACGATTGGTTTCAGGACTCTTTGTTAAGTTTCCGGTTCACGCATACATTTCGCTATACCTATGTGCTGTAGTTTCATCAGTTTCTTAACGAACTTAAACTAGGGACGCTCTCGCTTCCTCATTATCACTGCTGATCCCGTGATGTTAGCTCGTTAACGCTTTGTGTTCCCACGGGTCGACACCACACGATAAAATCGCGTCTTATTACATGCCCAGGTGAATCTATGAGCTTTAGTGTTTTCACTGTAAACACTGTTACGACAACTGACCTCTTTGTTAATAGTGTGGTGTTTGGACTCGGCTCAGCCGCTGCCCACATTTCTTATTTTCGCACCCATCTGGATTTTGTAGCAAGTTCTTTCCGCTACATTTTTAAGCACTTACTTCAAGGCACTTCAAGCCCCGATTCTGAGGAATCCTCCATCCTGTGGTGCGGCACAGTATTGTTATGAAGAATAGCCGTTGTCAGAGCCAATGGCTTGTTCGGCGAATATTTCCCTTCCGCATCCTCGTATATCGCGATCTTCGCTTTTGCACAAATGGCATTATGGATTGGTCAAGTTGGCTGTGCCGTCAGGACTGTACCACTGTCGGGCCACTCGTATTCATGAATAACCCTTGTGTTTCTTCATACCATCCGGCTCCAGGTTCGACCCCGGCTCTCAGTTCTATTCTCTCTGAAGGCAGGCACTGTACAATGTGAATTTTCTTTGCACAAAAAAACCCACACGTCATGCGTATTTTCTACCCTGACACGCTCCCGTATTAGCTTGTGATTCATATATATTCTCGATGCCGGCCCCCGCGTTTCTCCGACTTGTTATTGTCGTCGAGTTGTGTCTCCTCATTCCAATGCATGTTAATTTCTATCACGTTGTATTTCTATCGTTCAGGCTATGTCTTTGCTAGTAGCTAACTTTTTGAGCCATATCATTTTCCATCTAGAATCCCAAAAAAAACAAAACCAGACCCGTTTTTATGCTACTGTTTACGACGTCCGTGCTGATGAGCTTTTCTTTACTACTGAGTTTTGTCAGTCATGCAACTTCCTGCTCCTAGGCAGGGGGGGGGGGGCTTGTATTGCTGCTCTGGAATTTACCCGGGGTCGGGTGTGGAATGATCCCTACTCCCATGCAACATCCGCCTAGCACAATAGTGCACTCTTCCGCGCTCTGTTTCATTGTCGCGATTTTTCGGCCGGGATTCTCTGGAGATATAGCCGCACTAGGCCAAGAACCCCCCATCATTGTTTTTTGCCGTTTCTGGCGCACTTTAGGACTCTTTATTCCGTACTTGGCGCACCTCCACTTGCGTACTAATTCTGGACTTTCTCATTTTGTGAGCAGGAAGATGGGTCAACTAAGTCACACCACAGTTGTAAGTCGTGCACTTTGTTCCCACATAATAAACGCCTGCATTCCTAATATTTGGGTCATTCTGGGCATCAGGCCTCGTAGACACTCGCTGGGATTACGCTCGTTTTTTGTAGTGCAGTATTCTGAAAGCTGCAATTCCAATGCTCCTTACGCATCTGTCTGCTCATGGTACAGTGTATTGTACTGCCATGTGCCCTTTAACCTGTTGGTCTTGTTACAGTCGCCGGCGTTGTTTCAACGTCCTTCTGCATGTCGCTATATATCGCAGACGGGTCACACGGATGTACTCGCTTAATTGTTTGGTATCCCGAGCAGGACTGCGGATTCTCGCCGGTCTGATCGCTGCACTTCTAGCAAATATCTTGGAGTGGGATTCCTTTCCCCCCTTTTTCTTTTTTTGTCCCTTTTCATGGCCTGGCTGAAGTGGGATCTCAGTTATTCACTTCGTGACTTCTAAAGGTGCCCCACACTCGTCCTATATTGCAGTCCGCCTGCACTACCTTTGGTGTCACGAATGTTATCTCGTGGCATGGTGAGATTTCTGGGACTTCGCATGATGTCATTTGTGTCTAGCAGGAGTTGGCACCCTGTTTTACTTTCCAAGAGGTGCATGGTGTCCCTTATCTTGACAGCGGTCTGGTTGTCTTCCCCGGTGTTGTAATTGCGCTTACTATGGGCATGGATGTGACTCTCGGCTATGTGTCTCAAAACAGTGCACAATACTTATTGTGTGTATGGCATCTAGTCTGACACCCTTCATATGATTTGTTCAGTGTGCCTGATGCTCCCATTTCAGTTGGCACTGACTTGCATTTAAACATTTCAGTGCAGTGGCAGTTGACAGCTTTTTTTTGTTCACTGTGTATTCGGTACTGCATCTTTGCAGACTGGTGCCCTGTCCTCTGCATTCAGGTGTGACCTGTTACGGTGTGCAGACACCTTGCTAATTACCCTCACCAGAATGACACTCGAGCAGTCCTAATTTGTAATTGGCATATATTGACGTGTGCAGTATCCAAAATTTTACAGTTTTAAAGATTAAATTTTGTTTAAAAAGAGAACTTTGTGGGAATTTTTTTTTTGAAAATGTATCAATTTAAATTAAATTGATTTTTTTTTTGAAAAAATCATATTCCTGCCAACTGCTATATTTCAATTGCAGAGAACACAATAAGGAGCAAGTTTCTTTTTGTTGTTCAGAAAAATGTCTGTAACGTTTAAAGTTATTCCATAATTACTAGTCCACTATTGGGAATAATTTGACGCAGATTGCCGCCTTTTGCGGCACAGGCAGTCCCCCATTTCACAGGCTCCAATAGCCATATTTGGTATCAAATATTCTTTTTATTGCCTGTATGCAACTTGACATATGTATTTAAATGCCATATGTGAGTTTGAGTGTCATGGTGAAAACAATTTTGTCCCTGCATAATGTCCCCCAGAGCACATTGATGTCCCCCAGAGCACATTGAAGTCCC
>NW_024532323.1:0-5417 GCF_016097555.1 Gigantopelta aegis
TGTTGTCTTGGAAAGATTTTGAAATATTTATAGGAAAAAAAATCAATCATTAGATTTTTACTTCATTTTTAATTAAATATTAAACTTAAATTTAAATTTTTTGAGAAACAAAAAAATCTAAAACTGTAAAATTTTGCATTTTAGATATGATAAGTGGAGGCTTAGTAAAGATATGGTGACTGAATTCATGATACATTATTAGAAATGTGTCAGAGGGATGGTGAAAGTCACAAAATTGGGGCCATTTGCAACAAATGTTTACACCACTAATTTCAGGGAAAATTAGACATGATAGGCCTCATATTCAATTTTGACCTGCTGTATTTACTTAATCTACTTCATTTACTGTATTAGACATGTAGCCACTTTGTAAAAGGCAAAACAGTCCATATAAATGCATATTAAATGAATATGCCCTACAGATATTACTTAGGTATACACCATAATATTTTTTTTGTTGACGACAACTTTGAAAATGAAGATTTTGTCACAAAATGCTGATATAAATCCTACCAAGAGGTACTTGCACCATATTTTTCAGTTTCCAGTGATAACTGTTAACAAGTGTAGTCATGTGCCAGTGTCTGGGATACCTCAGTGTAGTATTTCTTGATTGGAAGGATGTTTGTAGTAATGACCACTGAATATGCATTATGGATTATTCTGCCATATGTATTACAAGCCAAATGTTAACCTTTTTGGCACATTTTCTGCAATAAACTTGACAAGTATACCAGCATCTGATTACTGAACACAATAAATACATTCAGACAGCATAGAATATTAGCCTATTAGATTTTCTAAGGATAAAAGACCATTTTTGAAAAATGACTGAAGTGTGTAATTTACATAAATGTAGGTGAAATGTATTATTAGAGTACTTAATCTTGTTAAAAACTGTATACTATTTATTTAAAGTGTTTAATTACATTTAGTAGTGATATATTCATTATATTTAGATCTTCTGTCCAATTGCAATAATTGAGAAACTCATTAAAATTCAATATGTAAAAAAAATTAAAATCTCAATATTGACTAACAAAATCCAACTTTTGCTCTTTTTTACCAAATTATTAGCTCAAAACTGTTAAAAAATATTGCAACAACCTGTAGTAACATCAGAGGTCATCTTATGCTATTTTGGAGGATACTGAAATTTAAAAGTTGAAAATTTTAATTTTAATTTTTAATAAATTCAAAAAAAATGTTTTTTAATTTAATAAAATATTTAGAAAATAAATAAATTAGTTTTCATATTCCTTGTGGTATGCACAATCAGTCTGTGTAATTTCACCTCTCTGGTTATAATACTTTCATCAGAATCAAGCATTTAACCGGTGTAATGTGTGAACTATATCAGGCCTCAGACCACAATTAATTTCGCTATATGTTTCTATATAGCCTTAGTGGCTATAACATTTTTATTAATATCAGCAGGCCCGTGAAGTTTTGTATGTACCTTTGCCTGCATGGGGGACACATACCCTGAAAAGGACAACCCCTGTTGTCCAGCTCTTTCTCCCAGCATATTGGTTTAAACAGACACACCCTCTAAACCAGGCCGGAGTACACCCATTTTTTACACAAAAAGCACTACTTTTGCATGGGCCGGAATTACCACAAACAAGTCTTCAATGTCAACAAGTTACACATGTTTACAAACTACATGCTATCCCCTGTCACTTCAGTCAAACAGTTGCCACTTCATAGCTGTCTGCCATGAAATAATCACAGTCAAACAGCAGACTACTTGCGCGGTGAAACTTCCGGATTTTGGACAACCAAATGGGAAGATAACTGTAATCTGAGGCCTATCAGTCCATTTTTTCCCCTAAAAACTGGCCCACACTAATGCATTCCAATGATATACATATTAAAGCAATGCTCGGTAAGTATCGGTATGTCACCTTTAAACTGAGAGTATACAGAGGCTGTGTTAAAACACCTACCACAGTGCCTTGCCATGGCCAATTTTAGCAATGGAAACTTGAGGGACACCAACTTCAAAATGTAATAACTTTATCAAATTTTGGAATTTCTTCATACAATGAGCAGCTATTTTTTCTTCTACATATGTTCTATCTGCACAGTGTTGTCTTGGAAAGATTTTGAAATATTTATAGGAAAAAAAATCAATCATTAGATTTTACTTCATTTTTAATTAAATATTAAACTTAAATTTAAATTTTTGAGAAACAAAAAAATCTAAAACTGTAAAATTTTGCATTTTAGATATGATAAGTGGAGGCTTAGTAAAGATATGGTGACTGAATTCATGATACATTATTAGAAATGTGTCAGAGGGATGGTGAAAGTCACAAAATTGGGGCCATTTGCAACAAATGTTTACACACTAATTTCAGGGAAAATTAGACATGATAGGCCTCATATTCAATTTTGACCTGCTGTATTTACTTAATCTACTTCATTTACTGTATTAGACATGTAGCCACTTTGTAAAAGGCAAAACAGTCCATATAAATGCATATTAAATGAATATGCCCTACAGATATTACTTAGGTATACACCATAATATTTTTTTTTGTTGACGACAACTTTGAAAATGAAGATTTTGTCACAAAATGCTGATATAAATCCTACCAAGAGGTACTTGCACCCATATTTTTCAGTTTCCAGTGATAACTGTTAACAAGTGTAGTCATGTGCCAGTGTCTGGGATACCTCAGTGTAGTATTTCTTGATTGGAAGGATGTTTGTAGTAATGACCACTGAATATGCATTATGGATTATTCTGCCATATGTATTACAAGCCAAATGTTAACCTTTTTGGCACATTTTCTGCAATAAACTTGACAAGTATACCAGCATCTGATTACTGAACACAATAAATACATTCAGACAGCATAGAATATTAGCCTATTAGATTTTCTAAGGATAAAAGACCATTTTTGAAAAATGACTGAAGTGTGTAATTTACATAAATGTAGGTGAAATGTATTATTAGAGTACTTAATCTTGTTAAAAACTGTATACTATTTATTTAAAGTGTTTAATTACATTTAGTAGTGATATATTCATTATATTTAGATCTTCTGTCCAATTGCAATAATTGAGAAACTCATTAAAATTCAATATGTAAAAAAAATTAAAATCTCAATATTGACTAACAAAATCCAACTTTTGCTCTTTTTTTACCAAATTATTAGCTCAAAACTGTTAAAAAATATTGCAACAACCTGTAGTAACATCAGAGGTCATCTTATGCTATTTTGGAGGATACTGAAATTTAAAAGTTGAAAATTTTAATTTTAATTTTTAATAAATTCAAAAAAAATGTTTTTTAATTTAATAAAATATTTAGAAAATAAATAAATTAGTTTTCATATTCCTTGTGGTATGCACAATCAGTCTGTGTAATTTCACCTCTCTGGTTATAATACTTTCATCAGAATCAAGCATTTAACCGGTGTAATGTGTGAACTATATCAGGCCTCAGACCACAATTAATTTCGCTATATGTTTCTATATAGCCTTAGTGGCTATAACATTTTTATTAATATCAGCAGGCCCGTGAAGTTTTGTATGTACCTTTGCCTGCATGGGGGACACATACCCTGAAAAGGACAACCCCTGTTGTCCAGCTCTTTCTCCCAGCATATTGGTTTAAACAGACACACCCTCTAAACCAGGCCGGAGTACACCCATTTTACACAAAAAGCACTACTTTTGCATGGGCCGGAATTACCACAAACAAGTCTTCAATGTCAACAAGTTACACATGTTTACAAACTACATGCTATCCCCTGTCACTTCAGTCAACAGTTGCCACTTCATAGCTGTCTGCCATGAAATAATCACAGTCAAACAGCAGACTACTTGCGCGGTGAAACTTCCGGATTTTGGACAACCAAATGGGAAGATAACTGTAATCTGAGGCCTATCAGTCCATTTTTTTCCCCTAAAAACTGGCCCACACTAATGCATTCCAATGATATACATATTAAAGCAATGCTCGGTAAGTATCGGTATGTCACCTTTAAACTGAGAGTATACAGAGGCTGTGTTAAAACACCTACCACAGTGCCTTGCCATGGCCAATTTTAGCAATGGAAACTTGAGGGACACCAACTTCAAAATGTAATAACTTTATCAAATTTTGGAATTTCTTCATACAATGAGCAGCTATTTTTTCTTCTACATATGTTCTATCTGCACAGTGTTGTCTTGGAAAGATTTTGAAATATTTATAGGAAAAAAAATCAATCATTAGATTTTACTTCATTTTTAATTAAATATTAAACTTAAATTTAAATTTTTGAGAAACAAAAAAAATCTAAAACTGTAAAATTTTGCATTTTAGATATGATAAGTGGAGGCTTAGTAAAGATATGGTGACTGAATTCATGATACATTATTAGAAATGTGTCAGAGGGATGGTGAAAGTCACAAAATTGGGGCCATTTGCAACAAATGTTTACACACTAATTTCAGGGAAAATTAGACATGATAGGCCTCATATTCAATTTTGACCTGCTGTATTTACTTAATCTACTTCATTTACTGTATTAGACATGTAGCCACTTTGTAAAAGGCAAAACAGTCCATATAAATGCATATTAAATGAATATGCCCTACAGATATTACTTAGGTATACACCATAATATTTTTTTTGTTGACGACAACTTTGAAAATGAAGATTTTGTCACAAAATGCTGATATAAATCCTACCAAGAGGTACTTGCACCATATTTTTCAGTTTCCAGTGATAACTGTTAACAAGTGTAGTCATGTGCCAGTGTCTGGGATACCTCAGTGTAGTATTTCTTGATTGGAAGGATGTTTGTAGTAATGACCACTGAATATGCATTATGGATTATTCTGCCATATGTATTACAAGCCAAATGTTAACCTTTTTGGCACATTTTTCTGCAATAAACTTGACAAGTATACCAGCATCTGATTACTGAACACAATAAATACATTCAGACAGCATAGAATATTAGCCTATTAGATTTTCTAAGGATAAAAGACCATTTTTGAAAAATGACTGAAGTGTGTAATTTACATAAATGTAGGTGAAATGTATTATTAGAGTACTTAATCTTGTTAAAAACTGTATACTATTTATTTAAAGTGTTTAATTACATTTAGTAGTGATATATTCATTATATTTAGATCTTCTGTCCAATTGCAATAATTGAGAAACTCATTAAAATTCAATATGTAAAAAAATTAAAATCTCAATATTGACTAACAAAATCCAACTTTTGCTCTTTTTTACCAAATTATTAGCTCAAAACTGTTAAAAAATATTGCAACAACCTGTAGTAACATCAGAGGTCATCTTATGCTATTTTGGAGGATACTGAAATTTAAAAGTTGAAAATTTTAATTTTAATTTTAATAAATTCAAAAAAAATGTTTTTTAATTTAATAAACATATTTAGAAAATAAAT
>NW_024532324.1:0-5236 GCF_016097555.1 Gigantopelta aegis
TTTACTAACACTACTAATATTAACTATTAATATTTTACTAACACTACTAATACTAACACTAATAATATTTTATTAACTACTAATACTAACACTACTAATATTTTACTAACACTACTAATATTAACTATTAATATTTTACTAACACTACTAATACTAACTATTAATATTTTACTAACACTACTAATACTAACACTAATAATATTTTATTAACTACTAATACTAACACTACTAATATTTTACTAATACTACTAATATTAACTATTAATATTTTACTAACACTACTAATACTAACTATTAATATTTTACTAACACTACTAATATTAACTATTAATATTTTACTAACACTACTAATACTAACACTAATAATATTTTACTAACTACTAATACTAACACTATTAATATTTTACCAACACTACTAATACTAACTATTAATATTTTACTAACACTAATAATATTTTATTAACTACTAATACTAACACTACTAATACTAACACTAGTAATATTTTACTAACACTACTAATACTAACACTACTAATATTTTACTAACACTACTAATACTAACTATTAATATTTTACTAACACTACTAATATAAACATCAATGAAACTAACACTACTAATATTTTACTAATACTAACACTTAATATTTTACTAACACTAATACTAACACTTAATATTTTACTAATACTATTAATATGGACACTAATACTAAAACTATTAATGCTGCTATTACTAACACTACTAATACAAGTAATAATATTAATTCTGCTAAGACTAACATTAACACCACTAAAAAAAGTCTAAGTTCTTGCACTATTATCACTACTAATAACATAATTTGACTGCTAACATAATCCTAATTATTATTATTATTAATAAAACATTAATACTGGACTAACACTGTTATTAATAATGTTATCGTTGCCTCTTGTACTACTGCTAATACCATGCTTATATCTCAAAACAATCATTGTACCTTATTTTCAGTGTAAATGATAATGTTTACTGTGTTTGTCGTTGTATATAGACATTTGTTAATAAAATATTTCTTATACAATTTCACGTGTTCTTGTTTGTGTAACCACAAAGCACTGGGTATACTTAAAGATTACTTTGTTGTGAGTATTGGTAAGTCTGTTTTTGTACAATCCATTAACTATAGAATTTATTCAAACCAGAAAATAAAGGGTTATTGCCTTTGAAAAGAGAGTGTTTGACTGATTATGTCATTAAACCTATTTCATGAAAACTTGTTGGTGACTTTCTGGTGAAAATCACTAAAAAGCGGACCCAAAGATATATTTTAGGTGGAGCAGGGAGACCAACCAACTGGGATTGTTTTTCCAGATTTGTTTTTTCCTTATTAGGTGCACAAATTTACTGTTCGAAAATATAATTTAATTATAAAATGCCTATAATTAAAAAAGGTTTTAGACATGCCACAAATAACTGAAACTGTCCCTTCTTACTTTTATTATGGTGAAAAAGTCCCAACATATTTTTTATCTAAATGGTCATAAATATACGCGTTATCTTTTAGATATGTCAAGATGTGCTTGTGAGCATTGCATTAAAAATGCAGAATATTTATTACGTCACTGTCCTCTGTTTAAGGTACATCATAAACGCCATTAACATGTTAACTAATATTTTATTTGGTGATCTGCACTTAACAAACCAGGAAAATACATTCTCAAATCCGTTCATGATTTCACTGTAAACAGCAAACGATTTGAAACACGTTTTTCTTCGTATTCTACCTCTCTTCACTTTGTTTTCTATGTAGCTGATGCGTATCTGAGGACGGGAGAGACTAAATCGTAGACACTGAGAGTCGTCAGCCAGTGAGCGTCTACTGAATATTCATGATCAAACGGTTGATCGACATCGAGATTTTACGACATCGAGTAATGTTCTGGTGTATACATATATAAATTATTCCAGCTGTAGATATTAATGTAACAAGTATTTAATAATATACAGTGTGCTTAATAAATTGTGTAATTGAATGTTACGTAGCGTATATCAATGTCGTTGTTTGTTGTTTTCCTGCTCTTCTTCTGTGGGATAATCCCGCCGATATTTTGATGAATTTTACACCAGTGGTTACGGTTATCTAAACGTCAAAATTGTAATGCACGTCTGTACAACTTAATTTCATAAAGAAATAAACAAACAACAACAACAAAAATCATTCAACAACTACAGAATGTATAATTTAAAATAATTACTGTATAAATGAATACAGGTCAAACCGATTATAAAAAATGTTGTCCACTACTGTTAATTATAATTATTTAATTATTTGTAATAATAATTGTCCTAAATAAAAATAATAACAACAACAACACAACAGTAGTTACGGTAGGTTTTCGGAAAATTATAAATTTAAGATTTCAGTAGGTTGGATTATAAATACATTATCTCACTACCAAGTACACATGAAGTCATCCACTGATGTAGTTAACAAATTACACACTTCTTGGCTAATGTCTAATGTAGACACAAAATTAATCAATTATCTAAGTGATTAGAGTAGATTTCTGTTTCTTTATTTTTTTAAATATGATTTTTATTAAATAGATTTGAATAAAGTACCACTGAAGGTTCATTTACCTTTAATATACATATACATACATGTATACATACATACATGTATACATACATACATACATACATACATACATACACACATACATACACACATACATACACACACACACACATACATACGTAACAGTGTGAGTGTGTGTGTGTGTAACCGGCCTCGGTGGCGCAGTGGTTAAGCCATCGAACTACAGGCTGGTAGGTACAGGGTTCGCAACCCCGTACCGGCTCTAGCCCATAGCAAGTTCTTAAGGACTCAATGCATAGGTGTACTACACCCTCTTCTCTCTCCCTAACCACTAACCAACTAACAATTAACCCACTGTCCTGGACAGACAGCCCAGATAACTGAGGTGTGTGCCCAAGACAGTGTGCTTGAACCTTAATTGGATATAAGCACGGAAATAAGCTGAAATAAATGTGTGTGTGTGTGTGTGTGTGTGAAATACATATGTATAAGTAAACACTTCTTCTTGTTTTAATGACACCACTAGAGCACATTGATTCATTGGATGTCAAATATTTGGTAATTCTGACATAGTCTTAGAGAAGAAACCCACTATATTTTTTCATTAGTAGCAGGTAATCTTTTATATGCACCATACCACGGCTTTTGATATACATGTACCAGTGGTGGTGCACTGGCTGTAATAAGAAATAGCACAATGGTCCAATAAAAATGGATCGATCCTAGACCGACCATGCTTTACCAGTGGGCTACGTCCGGCCCCTCCAATTTATGTAGACACTGAAAATTAAATATGAATATGAATTATTCATCAACTGTCTAACTGATCAGGGTAGATTTCCATTTTATTACATATGTGCATTTACATTAAAATTATATTATTATTTTTTAAGTGGATGTGAATAATCTTACTGTATGTTTACTACCGATGTCAGTGGTAGTTTTCAGAAAAACAGACATGTAACATTTCAAAAGGGTGGATTTTATGATACTTACATGTATCTACTGAGGGTACATGGATATCATCCACCGAGGGTAGTTTTCCTTTAATGTGTTATATTACATTACACATATGTTGGCTAATGTATATTTCAGCTACGTAAACACCGTTTAATGTAGACATGACTATTCAGTATGAATGTGATGGCTTAATCTATTATTTAACTCATCCGGTAGATTTTCTTTTCATGTGTAAAAAGTCTGATTTTTTTATTTTTTTTTATTTTTTATTATTATTTTTTTTTTGTAACAAGATGTCAATAATCTTACTGCATATTTACTATCCATGTCAGGAGTGGTTTTCAGAAAAGATGACTCTTAAAATTTCAAAAGCGTGGATTTTACCATACTTAACTACCGAAGGTATATGGACATCATCCACCGAGGGTAGTTTTCCTTTAATATGTTATATTACATTACACGTGTTGGCTAATGTATATTTCAGCTATGTAAACACCGTTTAATGTAGACATGACAATTCAATATGAATGTGATGGCTTAATCTATTATTTAACTGATCAGGGTAGATTTTCTTTTCATGTGTAAAAAGTTTGATTTTTTTTTTTTTTTTTTTTTTTGTAACAAGATGTCAATAATCTTACTGCATATTTACTATCCATGTCAGGAGTGGTTTTCAGAAAAGATGACTCTTAAAATTTCAAAAGCGTGGATTTCACCATACTTAACTACCGAAGGTATATGGACATCATCCACCGAGGGTAGTTTTCCTTTAATATGTTATATTACATTACACATATGTTGGCTAATGTATATTTCAGCTACGTAAACACCATTTAATGTAGACATGACAATTCAATATGAATGTGATGGCTTAATCTATTATTTAACTGATCAGGGTAAATTATCTTTTCATATCTTTTTTTTAATTTAAATAAATAGATATGAATAACCTTACTGCATATTTACTATATATGTCAGAAGTAGTTTTCAGAAAAGGAGATCCTTAACATTTCAAAAGGGTGGATTTTACAGTATGGTACCTAACTACTGAGGATACATGGATATCATCCACCAAGGGTACTTTTCCTTTAATATGGTACATTACATTACATATATGTTGGTTAATGTATATTTGAGCTGAGTAAACACCTTCTAATGTAGACATGACAATTTAATATGAATATGATTGCTTAATCGATTATCTAACTGATTAGGGTGGATTTTCTTTTCATATGAAAATTTTAATTTTAATTTAATTTAATTTTTATTATTATTATTTTTTAATAAATAGATATGAATAACCTTACTGCATATTTACTATGTCAGGAGTAGTTTTCAGAAAAGGAGATTCTTAACATTTCAAAAGGGTGGATTTTACTGTACCTAACTACCGAAGGTACATGGATATCATCCACTGAGGATACTTTTCCTTTAACATGGTATATTACATTACATATATGTTGGCTAATGTATATTTCAGCCAAGTAAACACCTTCTAATGTAGACATGACAATTAAATATGTATATCATGGATTAATCCATTATCTAAATGATCAGAGTAAATTTCCAAATTAAAAGAAATTATTATTATTATTATTATTATTTAAAAATATATGTGAATAACCTTATGGTACATGTATGTTTACTGTCAGTGCTAGGGATAGTTCTAGGAAAATGAGACACTTAAGATTTGAGTAGGGTGG
>NW_024532325.1:5000-6521 GCF_016097555.1 Gigantopelta aegis
CCAACACATTAGAAATTGGTGAAGGGTTGGGCAGGAAAGGCCAAAAAGGGTCAGTAACGCACGTGACGTGGAATCGGACACAGTTTTGAATGGCCATGGATTTCATTCAAGAATTCTGTGAAGTGTTCACAGATAGGCTGGTGTTAAAGTGTGTTCATAGAGGGAAAGATGGTATTCATGTACCAGCCTAAAATAAAGGATAATTATTCCTAGTCTCTCTGAAATCAGAGTCCCGAATTGGTGGTGGTAACGTACGTGACACTCTCAGAAAATGTCAACAGAACCACTGAAAATAGCACTTACCATGGCCTATAAAAAGACCTGTGTCATCCATGTTATAACTAGCCTTTGGATAGTATTGTCACAGTGTAACATTTACAACTATATTTAAATATAATTTATATATTTAGCGTGCATGTATAATTCAATTAACTATTATTGTGTCACTTGCCCATTATGCAATAACAAGGCAGACAACGGCAAAAGAGGAACATGTTTACTTTATTACGTTGTGTATGTGTATAATACGACAGACAACGGCAAAAGAGGAATATATTTACTTTAATACTGTCACAGTGTAACATTTACAACTTCAGTCAAATGCAATTTTCTTTTTAGCGTGCAGGTATTATTTAATTAAGTGTTATTGTGTCACCTGCAGTATGCAATGACGTAGTCTGTAGTTAATGAGAGGCTAGCAATCAGACGAATTAGGGTGAAGCTAAATCACAGCAACCAAGAACACTATAGCGTTTGTTTCCCCCTGCTTATCAGATAAGGACTATAACCCATGACAATTACTTGTCAATAAACATATGTATGCTATACATATTTGCGTTTCTATACATGAAGGAGAGATCTAAGAATAGACTCAGAGAGACCTAAGTGGAGACCACGAAGGAGAGGTCTAAGAATAGACTCAGAGATACCTAAGTGGAGACCACGAAGGAGAGATCTAAGAATAGACTCAGATAGACCTAAGTGGAGACCACGAAGGAGAGATCTAAGAATAGACTCAGAGAGACCTAAGTGGAGACCACGAAGGAGAGATCTAAGAATAGACTCAGAGAGACCTAAGTGGAGACCACAAAGGAGAGACCGGCGGGGAGACCCAAGGAGGACAGCTCTGTTATTCTACAAGTGAAGCGAATACACACAGGTATATGACAGAGTTGAGATTGGTGATGGCCACAGCATATTTTAATTCTATAACACCTAGTGTATGAGTACACCAACATCTACATTCACCTACAATCAAGCGTGTACAAAGAAAACCTACCTAATTATACAGCCAAATACAACCAAGTATAACTGAACCAAACATAATTAAGTGGAGCACATTCTTGCGATAAATAACTTTTTTGTAATCAAGATGTGGCAGAAATAGAACTTACAGAGGAGTTGGACCAACAGAAATGCATCAATATTCGTTGCAACGAAAACCAGTAATACAGACGAGTAACTTATCACGATATTCTACTCAACGGAACTTTCCAAATTACGATACTCTACTAAACGGAA
>NW_024532326.1:0-5706 GCF_016097555.1 Gigantopelta aegis
GGTTAATAAATGAGTTGATTCTTGATGGAATCTCTCCAGCCTACATTACAAAATCAAGGAAAAGTTAATCTGACTTCTCCCAAATAGTAAAAAAAGCTTGTCATTATTAATACATAGTTTATATACGATTATGTTTCTAAGTGGTCAATGTTTGGGTGCCAACAAAAGTGGTTTGTGGGGGTATTAGTCCTTTTACATGACAATACAAAGCTGAGGTTTATACATGGAGGAAACCAAGGGACTTCTCCCCAAAATGGTTTTGCTAAATTGAAGATTGAGTCAACTAAACATTTAATTTTAGAGTGCTGTGTCTGTTTTTTTCTGAAAATATCTAGTACTTCATCAAAATTAACATTGTTCAACTAAGACTCTTTATTATAATATTAAAAATTAGATTTCAAGGTTCGAGTCAATCATTATGAGGCATGACCCCCCCCCCCCCATCTCCAAATTCTGTATGAATCCCTTAAAGGGTTAAGACACAGAACAAGAATCTCTACAACATCTTGAATGAAAATGTATCCTACTTTTCTCAAGATAATATTGCATGAGTGGGCAATAGACATGTAGCTCCACCTATTTTGTAAAACTTCAATAACTTGCAAAACATTATAGTAAAACTAAAATAATAACAAAGCAGATCAAAGTCAAGCCATAGCTTAGTAAGAGAAATGGAAAGAATTGAGAGAGACTTATCATTTCGTTCAAATAATAATAGCGATAAGCGATCTTCTGAGCCACACCTCTTTTGCATAATTAACTCTCCATACATACGCAAAAATTTAAACCTTCCTGCTCTGTGTCCTTTAACAACCTCACATTTTGTTTACCTGTAATGTGACTATTACCTTTAATAACTGCAATGTACACTGCTTCTAGTGATCAGTGTTGGCGTAATCAATGGAAACAAGATTAATGCCTGAACAATAAATGCTACAAGAAAACAAAGTATTGTAATTAGTAAGTCATGACAAGGAAATAAATATTACTAGTTTTATTATACTTAGCCAGTCATTATAAAGAGGACGGAAAATTCAATATATCTGTATAACTATCTCACCCACAAATAAATGAGTTAAATGTCAACAGGGTGTGATGATAAAGTGAGTGAGTCTTCTGATAATAACTTTGACACTATCGACATCACTTGGGGGGGGGGGATACGACGTAGATAAAATAATATTTCAACATCAAACTGACTGTGAGAATAAGGTATCTATTTTTTTTTCCACTTTTTTCTCCCTTCCCTCTCGATCTATCTTACCGATCCACGAAAGTAAACGGAGGAAGGGAGAAAGGAGAAACTCGTTGTTCTAACTCAAAGGCTAACAGGCACACGCTTTGGTTACTTCACGTGACTTTAAAGATAATCACATGATACTCATGTGATCCTGATTGCTATGACAACTATTGTCTTGTGGAATTCTAAGTATGTAATGTAGCTAGTTCCATAGTTTTCGCAGTTTCTTACCAGAAAGCTCTTATATGTTGCAATAAACAAGAATGAAAGTGAGACGGAAGAATCTTTTAATATACTATGTCTCTCCTTTTAAATTACTTTTTACCTATGTCTCTGCATTGTCTTCAGTTACTTTTGATGATACCACAAGAACCACAGGTGCTGGTCACACCCATTTTGTTTTTTTTGCTTGGCAGTCTGGTCTAGGTAACTTTTTAGCAGTAGCAGGGTTAGTTTGGTAAACCACACCTCTTTTCATCTTGATTTCAAAATCATCAGAGTCAACAATGTTGTGATAATATTTGATCGTCAGGTCAATCAGTGCTACGATTCCACTACCTGGACTATGTACTTCATTAAGTTGGGATAAAGAAGGTGACACTTAGCCATTACACAAGACTTCAATGGTAAGTGCTCAGCATATATCTACATCTTAACAAAATTATCACTAGTCTGTTGTACATGTGGAATCTAATACTTATGAGATAACGAAATTTGAGACTGGAGTCAAGTAGTGTCATAAGCAGCAAGCATTTAACTTTTACAACAAGGTCATAATATTTTTTTGAAGCTTTACATCACACTAGTTTTATCTAGTAATTGAATTACTCCTTTTCTTTATGTAATCTACACACCAAATTATCCCCCATAGAGTTCATTATCTTGTGTTTGTTGGATTAAGTACTAATCTTTACATACATAGTTATAGTAGTGGAACTTTAAGATACTATAACTCCTCAGCCTACACATAATTTATTTATTATAATAGTAATATATTTTGAAATATCAGAATCTGTATATGAGTACATGTGAGCTTGTGTATGGTCACTTTAGTACACAAGTGATGTATTTATTATGTTATTTTTTATAGAGAAGGGCCTGTCTCTAGCTTTTGTGGGCTCTAAACACAGTCCTTTGTTAGCTATGGTACAACAAGAGGGACTTAGTTTTATATAACCACAGGACCAAAAGGTATCCACAATATAAGTGACCAATAATTTACTCTAATTATAGGAAAATCCCAGTGCTTGAAAGCACACTAGAAAAAATTACGTCAGGAGCTGGAGGGATCAAGTATGCATATAATTGTGTGCTTTGTTTTTAATTTTATACTTTGATTTATAGAATGTTTTAGCATTACCTGGTGAAGACAAGAAAGTAACTATTTCTGATCAAGATGGTAACACAATATCTCAAAAAGAAATCAAATTTTGAACTTCGTGATTTGAATTTTCTCCTGATGGACAGATAAGTAGACAAATGATGTCTAAAGCTATACCTTTTCTAAATTATAGCTAAGTGCTGTTTGTGGAGTTAAAGTTCTTTATTTGTTCAGTATTGATGAAGGGTCCAACCCTCCTTTGGAGCTTGTCCTTTGAGGTAATCAATATTAATAACTATTATAATTATCTTTGTCGATAGCCAAAGTATGTGATATTACTGCTCAAGCATGGTGAGATCATGTGGGGGGGGGGGACTGCACATGACTTGTGAATGGATTGTTATAGGTCCGAAAAACGATAATATTTTTGTTGGGGTTCAGTAAAGGCTTCATCGGGTAATGATATCTCGCAAGAAAGAGGAAATTGGACGCGTAAAAATTAACTATAATTAAATGGAAAATGAACTTTTCTATGTAGGAGCTGTTTCAGTCTCATAAATCATAAAGGGTACTTGGTGATATAGCTATCTCACCATCTGCTCCTCTCTTAGCTACTTCATCCAAACAACAGTAAGTTTATGATTCTGCCCTCTTGTTATTTATTACATGTATTATAGAATAAAACTACATGAATTTAATGATCTACGTGGAATGGTATGGTATGTTCCAAATTGAAGATATGAAAGGTAACTTCACACTCTGATCAAACAATACAATATAATGACATCATTACAATATAATAACTAATTAAAATTTTTTTTTAATTTCAGGTAGTCCTGCTAAGTTACAATGGACAGATGATAGCCAACTGTTGTCTGCAGTTTACAAAATGGTAAAGACCAAAGTATGACATCATCATTCTCATCATGTGATAGGTGGAGTGATGACATTCTTGGTTATCTACCTCAGCTTGGAGCTATTTACGAGACTAATATATCATATTTGTCATCATTATTACAAGTTTTTATCATTGAATGAATCGTATTTATTATATTTTGCCATTTCTATGAAGGTACTATAGTTAAAAAGGATTTAGAGGTCAGTCTTTATTCACAATATCAGTGTATTAATTGATTTATTAAAGGAACCTCCCCTAACTATTGACCTGTCCCATTGAGCCCTCCTTCATTGCTATTGGTCTAACTCACTTAGCTGTAGGAATGAACAACAGACTTTGGCTCACTGATTTTACACACAAAACAGTAATTACCTACATAATTTGCTATAGTTGATCAACTTATTCTCACTAGAGCTTCATTTTCTGAGCGTTCAGGTATGTAGGGACTATCACTGAAGTTAATAAATAGAGAGTTTGTTGCGGGGGTGTGTGTAACTAATGGCACTATTGAACTTCATCGAGTAAGGAGGACTTGTTTACAATATTCTCTTACAAGTCATTTATCTTTTATAGATTGTCTCATCTCCTGTTATTTGGGTATGAAGACTTTAATGATATTTTTATAATCTACTTTGTGTAGCTGGAGAGACTCCTCAAGTCTAAATGAACATGAAGGTCGAACATTGTTCCTGATGTAGGTCAAAATGACAATAGTTTCATGTTTAGTCACTCACTTTAAATTTTTCTCATTTATGGAACAGAGGTAGTGTGACACACCTCTTTATAGATTAATTTCATCATAATTATTACTAGGATGGTGGTATACACATACTTTTTACTTTGGAAGATTGGCACTTTGTTAATGATTTTAAACATGTTGTAGGTAGTTTAGAGCATTAATCACTATAATATTTAACTACCTTTGAAATATCAATTATAATGAAATTTATAGTATCTTGTAAATACTAAAACTTAAATATTAAAATTTTAGTATGATTTTCAACGCTACTTCATAAATTATCGTATATCTCCATTTGGAAATTATATTATAATGTTGGCAAATTATTGTGGTTGTAGTAATTATTACATAGAGAATTAATAAAAGTTTTAAGGGGGGGGGTAGAACTAATATAGGGTTCTAAATCATAGGAATTGATATTCCTCTTTATAATGTAAATCTGTAAAACTTACCACAAAATACTGTACATACTTAGTACCTGTACATGTATGTATATTATATCTATTAGGTATATCTACAGTCTTTTCCTGATTATACTGGTACAACTTGGGTTTTATTGATGATAAAAGTGATACTTTCTGTACAAATCCTGTGACTGATGCTCCTATTAGAGATATCTGGTGTTACTCCATCTGTCACTGGTTTGCTATGGGAGTTCATTTCCAGATGATAAAGTACACAATATTGATACTGTTTTAAGTTATTTTTAATAGTAATACATGTAGTGTCTAAATATGCTCTTTATTTTTCTTTTAGTATATATTGTTGTAGCGTGATGATATAAGATCAAAATAACTACATAATTTACTATCAAGCTACATTATGAGGTAATGAAAGTACTTGTTAGTACATGTACATATCTGTTTATTAAATTAGGTCCTTGTTGTGTTTCAGCTGAGACTACTACTACTGCCATTGCCTTATGGCAACCATCCACTTCATTTATACCAGGGTGAAGTGTCTTGTTTGACGTGCTACCAGGAAAATGAATTCTGTTCGCTTGTCCCTCACCATTGGTTCTCGGATACCTAAGATTTATCTGAAAGTTCGGAAGTAAGTATATCAGGAGACTGTAAACTTGGTATGTAGTTCTTGTAATTTATATAATATATTCATTGTCTTTTAGATTATGTCCTTCGATTCAGAAAATCTCTTGTTCTTAGAAAACTTTAAAGAGCTGGAATTTTGCTTCAGCTCTTGATAAAATAGAAGTTGGCAGGAGTTAGTTCCAGACTGCACTCCATCATTTTTGATGTTAAACTAGGGTATAATATTACCTGTATATATTCTTATATTCCTTTTCAATAGTCTATTAGAGCTTACACAACAGATTAGAGATGTTCTCTATGGTATATCTTAAAGCAAATTGGGTGGTAACTATCTAATGAAGCTGAGTATGATATTATTACATATTTTGGAAGATCTTGAAGAAACGTGAATCCCTTTTAGCTTTGTTATATATTTCTTTATTTAAGACTACAAAACAGCTCGGAAATTTTCTTGGCCTT
>NW_024532327.1:0-5978 GCF_016097555.1 Gigantopelta aegis
GGTCTTGTCTTGTAAACAACTATACTCCCATTTTCGGCTGATATATTTCGGTATGCTGAATTGTCTTGATTTCAAGGAATCAATTGTTTCAAGTAGCATATCAGATCAAGGAATCAAAAGTCCATTACCCGTATTATTCCAAAATAATACTGAAATAAATACCAGAATCCTGGAAAATATGTTCCCGATGTAGTCAAGTACCCAAGTGTTCGAATGTCATGGAGATTGCTGTGAACTTAGTTTGCTATGGACTCTGTCTGCAACAATCTTTTTTCCACAGCATGTTTTCCCCCATTTCCAAATCTGCCATTATTTTTATGTAGATATAAGTTACAGTGTGATGACCTTTTGACCTTTACTTTGACCTTGAATTTGACCTTGTTGCCCTCGTGACCTTAAAATGAAAATTGGTCAAAATTATAGCCCAACATGTTTTCTAGAAAATATAACAGCACTAGAGGTGTAATATTCCTCTGTTGTCCACAAAAGCAAATTGAAAAAAAATGTTTTCCATGCAATTTAACTTCAAGTTAGTTAGTACTACTTACCCCGTATAACCGTAAATAGAATGTGTTGAGTGCATCCTTTCACTTAACCCGTTAAGGATAATTCCTACTAACTGTGAGCAGACATTGAATGTTACTGAAATTTGGTACATACATACTATTGACCATATTGAACAATAATTAAATTTGGAAATTAAAAAAGTTTGAGCCATGCCCATATTGATGATTTATGGCAAATTTATGAAGTATATACCCCAAACCTCAATTATAGATGATATACACCATAATTACAAAATGTAGGCCCCTAACTGATCAGTTTCCATGTGTTATAATGAATGCATTCATTCTATGAAAACTATGTCCTTGGATACTGTTCTATGCTTTAGTACATACATGTAGTTACATTCATTTAACTCCAGGTAGAAGTTTCTGAACCCCTTAAACCAAAAAGTGTGAACCCGAAACAAGCACATGTTCATCAAGTTAAAACAATGGAGAAAGTTCTGGGGTGTTTTTATTTCAAATTCACAACTTTCTGAGGCTGCTTCCAAACATGTAAGTGTACATATATTATTCTAAAACACTTCTAATACTTTAGATTGTAACTTATACAATAAATCAAGCATTGGTGTACTGTAATTAATTAAAACATTTTCAAGTTTGTTTGTGTCCTGTTACTGATGGACTTGATAGATGTAGCCTATATAGTAAGCCAAGTATTTGGAACCTTCAGAACTGAAGAAAAAATGTTATGATCCATGGAACTGCCATGCAAAACCAAGGACTAAAACTCTATGTGTTGTGAGCTCAGATATATACACGTATGGCAAATGTGTTAATCCTCCAAACAAGTAGTTCTGCTGTAAATGTGTAATTAAAATTACACATGTTCAACATGAAATTGAACTCGAGCCAGATATCATTGTTGAGGAGAAATATGACATATCAACGGAAGATGACGAGAGGTTGTACATCAGTCAGATGTCAATGCTGCATTAGTCTGTCTAGATTATCGATAGAGGGGTGGATTCCCAACACTTGGCTTACTATATAAACTGCATGTATCAAGTCTATCTGTGACAGGACACAAACAATCTTGAAAATGTTTTAATTAATTACAGTACACCAATGTTTGATTTATTGTATAAGTTACAATCTAAAGTATTAGAAGTGTTTTAGAATAATATATGTACACTTACATGTTTGGAAGCAGCCTCAGAAAGTTGTGAATTTGAAATAAAAACACCCCAGAACTTTCCCCATTGTTTTAACTTGATGAACATGCGGTTGTTAGGGGTTCACACCTGGTGTTAAATTAATGTTGCTTTATATGCACTAAAGCATAGAACAGTATCTATGGACTAGGTTTCGATAAAATGCATGCATTCATTATGGTACATGAAAACTGGTCAGTTAGGGGCCTACATTTCATAACCATAGTATATATCATCTATAGTTGAGGTTTGGGTATATACTTAGAACATTCCAATATTTGCAATATTGACAAATTTGACATAAATCGTCAATATGGGCATGGCTTCTACAAACATCTGAGACAGTCAACTGTTTTAATTTCCATTAATTATTGTTCAATATGGTCAGTAGTATGTGTGCACCAAGTTTCAAGAACATTCAATGTCTACTCATAGTCAGTGGGAATTATCCTTAATGGGGTACTAACTAAATTGAAGTTAAATTGCATGGAGGTTTTTTGATTTGCTTCTGTGGACTACAGAAAAATATTACACCTAGTTGTGTTATATTTTATAGAAAATAGGTTGGGCTATAATTCTGACCAATTTTCATTTCAAGATCACAATGGCAACAAAGTCAAATTCAAGGTCAAAGTGAAGGTCAAAAGGTCATCACACTTTAACTTCAAGAGATATCATTCCTATCAAGATTGGACCAGTGGTTACTTATTTATGGACGTTCAAATATAGGGCCCCACCGCCCAATTTTGGCGATTTTTGCCAAAATGGGCAGGCTGTAGCACCCAAACCGCTGATCCGATTGAGGTCATCTTTGAAAATTAAACTTATTCAGCCAAAACCACCCTAGAAACAAAATTCCAGACAAATCTGAGGGGGTGAGGTTAAAAATTCCTCTTTTTGGGGTGATACGGAATGACCCAAGGACTAATCTCAGTGGTGTATAGTGGTTAATCCATCAGAATTATGGCTTGTATAGGTATCGGGTTCATACTCCAATACTGGCTTCCACAGTGTCTCAGTGGGCCACTATCCATCGACTTTATCTCGCTATGGACTTACAATTGACCACTAACCCACTGTCCTGGACAGACAGCCCAGGCAGCTGAGATGTGCTCAGGATAGCAGGCGTGAACCTTAATTGGATATACGCATGAAAGTAAACCATAACTATAACTATATAAGCATGAAGGTAACTATAAATGAAACCATTAAGAAAGCTTCTCGAACCACACCCGAGGATAAATGTTTTTGGTTGCTATGGTAATTATAATTGTTGCTAATTTTTGCCATTAAAATATTTAATTTTAAAATTAGATTTATACCGAGTATGTATTCATATCAATTTTTTTAAGGATGTAGTTATGCATTTTATTCTTTTAACATAACATATATTAATATTAACACAGTGAGTTTTATAATTAAACATTCTTTTATCACTACCATTTCATGCGAAATTTGTATGTCAGAATAAATTATGTTTAAAATGTTACAAAATCAAGACAAACATCTAATTGTCATTTTAGGAAATAATTACATAGTAACTGAAATGCAAAAAAACCCCAACCACTAGCTCATATACCATCAAGAATTGGCTTAAGAGTGCTTAGTTGATCATAAAAATAAAAATAGACATGTCTAGAGTATTGTTATGACAGGAATATAATGGCTGTGTCGAATCTTTACATACGTCTGTACCTATTGTAAACATTCATTGTAATTTAACACATCTATTACAGAAATGCATGTACAACTACTGTGTAAATTACATTAACATTGTTTTTCCCTCTCTTGTTAGATTTGGTTATCCAGATGCTGGGTACCTTGCACGTGTGAAGGCAGAACTAGCTGACAAGGGAATCACAGAAGATAGTATTCAAGATCCAAAGTATAAGAAATTAACTGGCACATTTTAGAAGAAAAATTGATTCTTAGCAGTCATATTGTGACAAGTTTCAGTCTTGGTGCCAAGTTATATTATTTTTAAAGATATGCTTGTTAATTTATATGTGTACATATTGATTGAATTTTGCAGGCAATGCATTTGTGTGGGTGTTTTTATTTCACATAGTAACTAGTTTATATCAACATGATACATTAAGAACATTGTTGTGGTTTGTTTAAAATGTTGTTAACTAGTTCGTTTGTATTGGTGGTCTCTGGAAACTTCATGGAAAATCTTACATTTGTATGGTGTGCTTACACAAAATGTAATGAACCTTAATGAACATTCTTGTGGTTTGTTGAAAATAATGTTGTTAACTAGTAGATGTACATTTGTATTAGTGCTTTAACTGTCTCTGCAGACTTTCATAGTGACTCATAAAAGCAATAATTTTTGTGTTTGTGTGTGTTTACACAAAATGTAATGATCCTCAGTTTTAACAATGACTGAATTCTAATAATGAATAGAATATTTAGTTTAATTCATATCACAATATTCCTGTGCTTTTGCAGAGGAAATATCAGAATGTTAGGCTCTTGTGTTATTATAGAACAAGAACAATTGCAGAATAGCATTCTCTTATTACTGTCAGTTCATTTTTAGTTTGGAGTACTGACTTTATTACTTGAAGTAAATTCTGAAATTCAAAGTAATTATTCACTTAAATGTATTAGAATAAATCCACTCACTAAATATATTTTTTAAGAGACTGTAATATGCTTCTGACTGATGGAACCTTTTAACAACTAAAACTACTTAAATTTATTAAGTCCATTTGTTTGGTTTAGAATATCATGACTTTCTTGTCATCTTGATGCTTGTAGTCGCCCAAAATAGATTTTACCTCCCAACACAATATGCAGACACTGATACTTTAAACATTAAAAAAAATATATAATATGTAATTTAGGTGTTAAAAAGGCTTTGTTACTGACAGTCAAAAGCATATTGACAATGACAGCTAGTCTGTCTACATGTATCTAGTAATCCATTAATCTCTTCAATATTCTATTTATAACTGTGATCCATAAATCTGAGGTGGTTTGTGATTTTAGTACATTTTGAATATTTTCAAATTCAGGTACATGTATATTAAAACTTTAGATATGTTATACCTATATTTTTATTTCAAGCATAACATTTTTAGAAACAATCTATAATGTATGATATCTTCTCAGAAATAAGAGCAATTCTTTCTCGGCAGTTTTTCCTCTAACAGAATACAAAGATTAGTGTAAACATACCTGTCAAATGGGAGTCAAGCTGCTCGTTTCTGAGATAATGGGTAGCGTCTATGATTAGTTTTGCACAAAATTCGAGTACTTTTTTTTACAGGTACCCCATACATGTTTCAAGCACAAGGCTACTTGACACATTGGTACTAGATGAAATAAAATTGCACATTTTTTTTACCCAGATGAAACTATTATTTTTTAACACACTCACATTTATAACCAATCACAGGACTTGTGGTGTTCACTTATCTATCAAAAGTTCGGTGCACCTCGAACTTTGACCCAGCCGAAAGTTATTTGGTTTAGTACTACCTACAAATACACAGAGCGATCACATCATAGTAGTGGAGGCGAAATAGTTTTAAGGCATCAGAATGTAGTGTCCTAGGGAGTGGCACATGACAGTAATTCATGGACACAATCAACCAATAGACTTAGACTGCTTTGTACAAATCGAGATACGATTATGATCGCGGTAATAGTTTTTGTCATTCACATTTGTTGACCTTAAAAATAGATTCATATTAATAGTAGTATTAGTAATACTTGTCATTTTATTTCACGAGATATGTGCTTAATCTTGTATATAATTAGTGACTGGTTTGGTGTACATTTTGGTTTTAATTAATAATATTTTAATACTGGACCATATATTTTGGAGTTTTTTGTGTGGATATAAACATGAAATTATCTAGCTTGCTTAGATAATTAGTCATGTATATAAAACTAATATTCCGCTAATAGTGATGGACAGAATGTGCCACTTCAGATGTTTCAACTTTAGCAGTGAGATATATGTAACATCAAATAATCTTAATTTTGTATTATATAGGTTTGTCACTATAAAATGGCAGCCTTGTTTTTATTTTAAAATTAAATGTAATGGTTGAAAAATTATGAGTTATTAAGGCTTTGGCATGTTAATATATAATTGTGTATGATATATGGTAGTTTGAGACAGCATACACAATATATAATTAATTATATTTGTCTCGAATGTATGTTTTATAAAGTATTCATTGAAAATGGCATGTTTGTACTAAATGATTTCAATTTATCAAATCTAGACAAATTATAATTA
>NW_024532328.1:0-8278 GCF_016097555.1 Gigantopelta aegis
TAAACTATACTGGTTGATAAAACCAGTATAGTTTAATTAAATAAAATGACAAAATCATAATATTTTTTACTATGCACTGAATATGTGCTATAGGGTGTATACTACCAAATCAAATCCCATAGACGACAATAGTAACATATGTGGCTAAAACTCCTACCTGCAACGTATCAACCGACATAAACGCCACGAATATAAATACTACCACCCCTTACACTTAAAGTGAATCAGAAAAGAATGGGGGTCAAGCTGCTCGTTTCTGAGATAACGGGTAGCGTCTGTGACTACCCTAGTTTCGCACAAAATTCGAGTACTTTTTTTTACAGGTACCCCATACATGTTTCAAGCACAAGGCTACTTGACACATTGGTACTAGATGAAATAAAATTGCAATTTTTTTTTACCCAGATGAAACTATTATTTTTTACAACCAACACACTCACATTTATAACCAATCACAGGACTTGTGGTGTTCACTTCTCTATCAAAAGTTCGGTGCACCTCGCACTTTGACCCAGCCGGAAGTTATTTGGTTTAGTACTACCTATACTGATAACATACATTTTTCAAAAAGTGTCCAGCTATGTGTCTTTATGACAACCAGGATCTGGTGTATTCTGACATAAACTGACAACCTCACTGAAACTGTTGTTTCTACAGTGCAGCCTAATATAATGTACACCTCAAAAAGCATATATATTGCATATAGTTTTGTACAAATGCAATATGTCATATTAAACAACAAAATGTTTTAAAATAAAACTCCTGAAGATATTTACTTTCAGTTGGGTGTGTGTACTCAGGTATATATGTAGAGACATCAAAGATAGTCAGAGTACCTCTACCCCTTTAAAGAATTCCATTAAAACACATGCACTTGATTGACCCCTAGATTATGAAGACCTTAACAGGCACATCAAAGAAATATCAGTATTAAAAAAATACACTGTCTGAGGAAGGAAACACAAACATGACTGTACCTGTATGAAGTAATGACTTAATGTCCTGAACATTAGTGTTGGGAGGAAATCCTGTATGCTGGGTGTGGGTGTCTTCAAGTTACCAGGTGTGCGAATTTCAAATCCATCGGCCATGCTGATTTTCATAATGAACCATCAAAACTATTGGCAGCCACCAATATTCCTGACTATATTTTATTTATAGCCTACTGTAGTTGGAGGTTTTAATAGTTGTGATATCTGGAATTATCATGCAGCTTTAACACATTTATTTTTGATTAATTACTGAAAAAAACTATTTTTAAATGACAAAATTACCCGAACATCTATTTTCTTGCATTATTTTCTAATCCTGATGAATACAATATGTACATTAGATGTATTCCTACAATCTGTAATCCAGCATTTTATTTAGCTAGTAACATTAGGTAATACAGCTTTAACAATAAAATAAATTATCAACTTAATCCAAGGCAGGTAATCAGATCTGAAAAAATTGGTTCTGAATCTAGTATAAACTCAAAATACTTTTCATGAGAGCTAACTAAGTGATTATTATTAAAAAAAAAAAATTATCTGGAGATCTAAGTATATGTTTAACAACCTTATTGTTATGTACAAATAAGAACAGAAGGCACAATAGTGACAACAAATTTAATTATGTTTTTGGTAAAGTTTTTCTTAAAATTTACTTTAAATTTTGCATAAAACTACAAATTTGTCTAAAATATAACTTAGCACCCTATAAATATGTCAAAATGACAATAAAAATCAACTTCTTTACAAATTTGAGTTTTCAGAATTTCATACATAAAAAATTAACAATGTTAATGGAAACTAAAGACATTAACCCACTATTGGCACATGATATTTTTAATATAAAAATAAATTGCTATTAAAATCTTAGTTCAGGTTGCTTATATATAATACCATATTTAAGAGCAGTTGTATATGGCAAGTCAAATACCATGTAAAAAGAAATTATTGAAATCTGTACAGTATGAATTATAGGACAAAACCAACTTTTCTTCAGTGCTATCTTTGATTCAAACTCCATTCAGAGCCATGTACAGAGATTATTGTCAAGGTCAAGGTCATTGTGAACTTGCATGATCGAGTGATGGCATTTTATTTAATTAAACTATACTGGTTGATAAAACCAGTATAGTTTAATTAAATAAAATGACAAAATCATAATATTTTTTACTATGCACTGAATATGTGCTATAGGGTGTATACTACCAAATCAAATCCCATAGACGACAATAGTAACATATGTGGCTAAAACTCCTACCTGCAACGTATCAACCGACATAAACGCCACGAATATAAATACTACCACCCCTTACACTTAAAGTGAATCAGAAAAGAATGGGGGTCAAGCTGCTCGTTTCTGAGATAACGGGTAGCGTCTGTGACTACCCTAGTTTCGCACAAAATTCGAGTACTTTTTTTTACAGGTACCCCATACATGTTTCAAGCACAAGGCTACTTGACACATTGGTACTAGATGAAATAAAATTGCAAAACTATTTTTAAATGACAAAATTACCCGAACATCTATTTTCTTGCATTATTTTCTAATCCTGATGAATACAATATGTACATTAGATGTATTCCTACAATCTGTAATCCAGCATTTTATTTAGCTAGTAACATTAGGTAATACAGCTTTAACAATAAAATAAATTATCAACTTAATCCAAGGCAGATAATCAGATCTGAAAAAATTGGTTCTGAATCTAGTATAAACTCAAAATACTTTTCATGAGAGCTAACTAAGTGATTATTAAAAAAAAAAATTATCTGGAGATCTAAGTATATGTTTAACAACCTTATTGTTATGTACAAATAAGAACAGAAGGCACAATAGTGACAACAATTTAATTATGTTTTTGGTAAAGTTTTTCTTAAAATTTACTTTAAATTTTGCATAAAACTACAAATTTGTCTAAAATATAACTTAGCACCCTATAAATATGTCAAAATGACAATAAAAATCAACTTCTTTACAAATTTGAGTTTTCAGAATTTCATACATAAAAAATTAACAATGTTAATGGAAACTAAAGACATTAACCCACTATTGGCACATGCTATTTTTAATATAAAAATAAATTGCTATTAAAATCTTAGTTCAGGTTGCTTATATATAATACCATATTTAAGAGCAGTTGTATATGGCAAGTCAAATACCATGTAAAAAGAAATTATTGAAATCTTTACAGTATGAATTATAGGCCAAAACCAACTTTTCTTCAGTGCTAACTTTGATTCAAACTCCATTCAGAGCCATGTACAGAGATTATTGTCAAGGTCAAGGTCATTGTGAACTTGCATGATCGAGTGATGGCTAATTTATCAACCAGTATAGTTTTTAATTAAATAAAATGACAAAATCATAATATTTTTTACTATGCACTGAATATGTGCTATAGGGTGTATACTACCAAATCAAATCCCATAGACGACAATAGTAACATATGTGGCTAAAACTCCTACCTGCAACGTATCAACCGACATAAACGCCACGAATATAAATACTACCACCCCTTACACTTAAAGTGAATCAGAAAAGAATGGGGGTCAAGCTGCTCGTTTCTGAGATAACGGGTAGCGTCTGTGACTACCCTAGTTTCGCACAAAATTCGAGTACTTTTTTTTACAGGTACCCCATACATGTTTCAAGCACAAGGCTACTTGACACATTGGTACTAGATGAAATAAAATTGCAATTTTTTTTTACCCAGATGAAACTATTATTTTTTACAACCAACACACTCACATTTATAACCAATCACAGGACTTGTGGTGTTCACTTCTCTATCAAAAGTTCGGTGCACCTCGCACTTTGACCCAGCCGGAAGTTATTTGGTTTAGTACTACCTATACTGATAACATACATTTTTCAAAAAGTGTCCAGCTATGTGTCTTTATGACAACCAGGATCTGGTGTATTCTGACATAAACTGACAACCTCACTGAAACTGTTGTTTCTACAGTGCAGCCTAATATAATGTACACCTCAAAAAGCATATATATTGCATATAGTTTTGTACAAATGCAATATGTCATATTAAACAACAAAATGTTTTAAAATAAAACTCCTGAAGATATTTACTTTCAGTTGGGTGTGTGTACTCAGGTATATATGTAGAGACAACAAAGATAGTCAGAGTACCTCTACCCCTTTAAAGAATTCCATTAAAACACATGCACTTGATTGACCCCTAGATTATGAAGACCTTAACACATCAAAGAAATATCAGTATTAAAAAAATACACTGTCTGAGGAAGGAAACACAAACATGACTGTACCTGTATGAAGTAATGACTTAATGTCCTGAACATTAGTGTTGGGAGGAAATCCTGTATGCTGGGTGTGGGTGTCTTCAAGTTACCAGGTGTGCGAATTTCAAATCCATCGGCCATGCTGATTTTCATAATGAACCATCAAAACTATTGGCAGCCACCAATATTCCTGACTATATTTTATTTATAGCCTACTGTAGTTGGAGGTTTTAATAGTTGTGATATCTGGAATTATCATGCAGCTTTAACACATTTATTTTTGATTAATTACTGAAAAAAACTATTTTTAAATGACAAAATTACCCGAACATCTATTTTCTTGCATTATTTTCTAATCCTGATGAATACAATATGTACATTAGATGTATTCCTACAATCTGTAATCCAGCATTTTATTTAGCTAGTAACATTAGGTAATACAGCTTTAACAATAAAATAAATTATCAACTTAATCCAAGGCAGATAATCAGATCTGAAAAAATTGGTTCTGAATCTAGTATAAACTCAAAATACTTTTCATGAGAGCTACTAAGTGATTATTAAAAAAAAAAATTATCTGGAGATCTAAGTATATGTTTAACAACCTTATTGTTATGTACAAATAAGAACAGAAGGCACAATAGTGACAACAAATTTAATTATGTTTTTGGTAAAGTTTTTCTTAAAATTTACTTTAAATTTTGCATAAAACTACAAATTTGTCTAAAATATAACTTAGCACCCTATAAATATGTCAAAATGACAATAAAAATCAACTTCTTTACAAATTTGAGTTTTCAGAATTTCATACATAAAAAATTAACAATGTTAATGGAAACTAAAGACATTAACCCACTATTGGCACATGATATTTTTAATATAAAAATAAATTGCTATTAAAATCTTAGTTCAGGTTGCTTATATATAATACCATATTTAAGAGCAGTTGTATATGGCAAGTCAAATACCATGTAAAAAGAAATTATTGAAATCTTTACAGTATGAATTATAGGCCAAAACCAACTTTTCTTCAGTGCTAACTTTGATTTCAAACTCCCATTCAGAGCCATGTACAGAGATTATTGTCAAGGTCAAGGTCATTGTGAACTTGCATGATCGAGTGATGGCATTTTATTTAATTAAACTATACTGGTTGATAAAACCAGTATAGTTTAATTAAATAAAATGACAAAATCATAATATTTTTTACTATGCACTGAATATGTGCTATAGGGTGTATACTACCAAATCAAATCCCATAGACGACAATAGTAACATATGTGGCTAAAACTCCTACCTGCAACGTATCAACCGACATAAACGCCACGAATATAAATACTACCACCCCTTACACTTAAAGTGAATCAGAAAAGAATGGGGGTCAAGCTGCTCGTTTCTGAGATAACGGGTAGCGTCTGTGACTACCCTAGTTTCGCACAAAATTCGAGTACTTTTTTTTACAGGTACCCCATACATGTTTCAAGCACAAGGCTACTTGACACATTGGTACTAGATGAAATAAAATTGCAAAACTATTTTTAAATGACAAAATTACAAAAATTACACGAACATCTATTTTCTTGCATTATTTTCTAATCCTGATGAATACAATATGTACATTAGATGTATTCCTACAATCTGTAATCCAGCATTTTATTTAGCTAGTAACATTAGGTAATACAGCTTTAACAATAAAATAAATTATCAACTTAATCCAAGGCAGATAATCAGATCTGAAAAAATTGGTTCTGAATCTAGTATAAACTCAAAATACTTTTCATGAGAGCTAACTAAGTGATTATTACAAAAAAAAAAATTATCTGGAGATCTAAGTATATGTTTAACAACCTTATTGTTATGTACAAATAAGAACAGAAGGCACAATAGTGACAACAAATTTAATTATGTTTTTGGTAAAGTTTTTCTTAAAATTTACTTTAAATTTTTTTGCATAAAACTACAAATTTGTCTAAAATATAACTTAGCACCCTATAAATATGTCAAAATGACAATAAAAATCAACTTCTTTACAAATTTGAGTTTTCAGAATTTCATACATAAAAAATTAACAATGTTAATGGAAACTAAAGACATTAACCCACTATTGGCACATGCTATTTTTAATATAAAAATAAATTGCTATTAAAATCTTAGTTCAGGTTGCTTATATATAATACCATATTTAAGAGCAGTTGTATATGGCAAGTCAAATACCATGTAAAAAGAAATTATTGAAATCTTTACAGTATGAATTATAGGCCAAAACCAACTTTTCTTCAGTGCTAACTTTGATTCAAACTCCATTCAGAGCCATGTACAGAGATTATTGTCAAGGTCAAGGTCATTGTGAACTTGCATGATCGAGTGATGGCTAATTTATCAACCAGTATAGTTTAATTAAATAAAATGACAAAATCATAATATTTTTTACTATGCACTGAATATGTGCTATAGGGTGTATACTACCAAATCAAATCCCATAGACGACAATAGTAACATATGTGGCTAAAACTCCTACCTGCAACGTATCAACCGACATAAACGCCACGAATATAAATACTACCACCCCTTACACTTAAAGTGAATCAGAAAAGAATGGGGGTCAAGCTGCTCGTTTCTGAGATAACGGGTAGCGTCTGTGACTACCCTAGTTTCGCACAAAATTCGAGTACTTTTTTTTACAGGTACCCCATACATGTTTCAAGCACAAGGCTACTTGACACATTGGTACTAGATGAAATAAAATTGCAATTTTTTTTTACCCAGATGAAACTATTTTTTTTACAACCAACACACTCACATTTATAACCAATCACAGGACTTGTGGTGTTCACTTCTCTATCAAAAGTTCGGTGCACCTCGCACTTTGACCCAGCCGGAAGTTATTTGGTTTAGTACTACCTATACTGATAACATACATTTTTCAAAAAGTGTCCAGCTATGTGTCTTTATGACAACCAGGATCTGGTGTATTCTGACATAAACTGACAACCTCACTGAAACTGTTGTTTCTACAGTGCAGCCTAATATAATGTACACCTCAAAAAGCATATATATTGCATATAGTTTTGTACAAATGCAATATGTCATATTAAACAACAAAATGTTTTAAAATAAAACTCCTGAAGATATTTACTTTCAGTTGGGTGTGTGTACTCAGGTATATATGTAGAGACAACAAAGATAGTCAGAGTACCTCTACCCCTTTAAAGAATTCCATTAAAACACATGCACTTGATTGACCCCTAGATTATGAAGACCTTAACAGGCACATCAAAGAAATATCAGTATTAAAAAAATACACTGTCTGAGGAAGGAAACACAAACATGACTGTACCTGTATGAAGTAATGACTTAATGTCCTGAACATTAGTGTTGGGAGGAAATCCTGTATGCTGGGTGTGGGTGTCTTCAAGTTACCAGGTGTGCGAATTTCAAATCCATCGGCCATGCTGATTTTCATAATGAACCATCAAAACTATTGGCAGCCACCAATATTCCTGACTATATTTTATTTATAGCCTACTGTAGTTGGAGGTTTTAATAGTTGTGATATCTGGAATTATCATGCAGCTTTAACACATTTATTTTTGATTAATTACTGAAAAAAACTATTTTTAAATGACAAAATTACCCGAACATCTATTTTCTTGCATTATTTTCTAATCCTGATGAATACAATATGTACATTAGATGTATTCCTACAATCTGTAATCCAGCATTTTATTTAGCTAGTAACATTAGGTAATACAGCTTTAACAATAAAATAAATTATCAACTTAATCCAAGGCAGATAATCAGATCTGAAAAAATTGGTTCTGAATCTAGTATAAACTCAAAATACTTTTCATGAGAGCTAACTAAGTGATTATTAAAAAAAAAAATTATCTGGAGATCTAAGTATATGTTTAACAACCTTATTGTTATGTACAAATAAGAACAGAAGGCACAATAGTGACAACAAATTTAATTATGTTTTTGGTAAAGTTTTTCTTAAAATTTACTTTAAATTTTGCATAAAACTACAAATT
>NW_024532330.1:0-5871 GCF_016097555.1 Gigantopelta aegis
AATAGCAAAATCATGTGGAATAGATGAAATAAAACTCACTTTATGGATGCAGAATTGAATAAGAAGAACGATTTGCACCAGTTGGGTTACCCGGGAGTTTTCTACTTTAGCTAAAACTTTGGCTTAACTAGAAGCCCAGCAACTGTGAAAACTCTCAAAAGCAAATAAAGTGAAGCAAGTATTATAAAAAAAGAGTTTTGGTAGAACCGAGGATTTAAACTTTTGATGGTCATAGATAATATGTGGCAGCCACTTTACCTGCCCATTTCTGCATATACACCTTATAATATACAAATTATTACTACATGTGGTCATATTGTATAAATTTATACCTTATAAATTGCATATAACAAATTTGCACTGGGGATTCTCAGTTCATCATCTTCAGAACTCATCAAAATTTGTAATATTAAACAAGACCACCAGGATCATCAACAGTAAAGCATTTGTTGTAATTCACCTCTTGTTTCAAAAAAATCCTGCCAATGCTTGACATTGCCTGATAAGGACACTAAATCTACACAAACAAATAGAGGTATAAAAAGGTTGTAAACAGCTGTGATAGGACAGGTTAGAATGAGAAAATGGTTGCCTATTTAGACTAAAATGGAAGACAGAAGTTTTACTAATAAAATCTAGGGATGACAAGCAAAAAGACAGCAAACTTAACCTAGTGCAGTCTAACAGTGAAAGTGTGTAAACAATGAAATTTTGTTATAAGAATGGGATATGTTATTATTAGAGTATTGTTCTACTCATCCTCCAGACTTTGCAGCATTAAAGACTCCTTCAACCAAAGGGATCAGGTCCAGGGATTAGTACTGTCTTTACGACATTTGAACTCAATCAATAGGTTATACATTATTTCAACAGAAAATGTAAGTAAGGATGTCATAGTTTATCAGAAAAACAACGTATTGCACCAAGCCATGTATGAAAGTTGTTTGAAATAAAAACATGTAACAATTTTACAGCTCTACCAAAACAAGACAATGAGATATAGAATTGCAAATACAGTTATATTGGACTAGTAATGCAGAAGTGTTAAGGATGTTTGCCTTACATGTCTTTTGGAATTTAAAAATGTGTTCATTGTTATCCTTTGCTATCGCTCGGGTTATCTACAATGATGAATAATTAATATAATATAGTCAAGTGGTACCATAAGTAGTATTTGATTGTGTACTAGTGGGTATGGCAAGATATATATCATGAGATACTATTATTTGTAAAGGTCTTTGAAAGATCCAGAGCTACTAATATATATACCATGTATAGTGTTACCATAATGGCGCCAACTTACTATTTTTGCAACATTATAACTGTATGTGGATAATGATATGTCCTCGGGGTACCAATATCCTAACAAGACTAGAAAAATCCAAATTATGTTATGGAAATCCTAAAAACATAGGCATACGCAGCGCAAGACGTTCATGACTTCTAGCATTTGAGCTAAAAGGTCATTATTGGGCTGAAAAGTGGTTATTAGGTCCTAGCACCTGAGATTAAAAAGAGAAAAACATGGTTGGCAATAAAACTACTTTTTTGCAAGGTAACAATTTAGATTTATTAGCAAATGGATAGCACATTGCCAAATAAAACAAGATTATAATATTACATAAATACAATTTTAAGATTGCTTTGATGGAGATGCTATTATAGTTAAAGAAGTAAGCGTATAGTAAGGGCGCGCTAATGGCGAATCCTGAAGATTTATGGAAACTTTGGTGCTGATAAGACAAATAAATTTACTTAGTTTGACCGAATTCAACTTTTTTAAAGCACTTAAGGTGAAGCAAGTTAATTTAATTGGTTGTGATAGTATTAGCAGTCAATAGGTCAATAGTAATACGATATATTTACACATCTATATACTATTATCCTAATAACTTACCAATGCAAATAAAACTATGGATATATAGAAAGCTATGGAAGTGCTATGAATAATACCTGTTGTTATTCACTTTTTTTCCCCCAATGTGAGAAAATCAAACGCACGAGATAGTAGTAGCATTCTTCCCAAAGTATCTACACTATATCTACCTAACCATTACTGGGACTTTTAATGGATCACGGTTGATAACATGTTTTCCATTAACTACAATAAAAATACATATTAGGTTTGAGCAATTAGTTATACATTATACAAATGTAATCTTAATTATATCCACATCCCTTTATTGACCACAAATGAAATTAAAATTCTCTTCTAAGAATGAGGCACCTCATTTTGTTTTGAGAACCTTCCATAATTACACCTCTTAAAAATACCATACCATTTCCACAATTTTAATTTAAGATAGATATAATGCAATTGTCATTGCATTACTGCTCATTATAATGTTTTTAAAAAATAATCTTAAACCAATCCAAAAATTTAATGAGATCTCAAAGCTTAACTCTTCTGTCCTAAAAATAATTCTCAATAATTATGTATAATATAACAGTCTTAAATTACATTACTTACATAACAATGCCATAAGTGAAGCAATATCCTTCCATCATTTTATATCAATACTGGGCTCAATATAAATAATTTTTAGTGACTTCAACAAGCCTCCAAATAGCTGATCTTTATTAGAATGGGAATGTTCTTGTCTCTGAGAACAATTAAAAGCTTCAATCAAAACCGCTCTCTTGTGTAAGGTTCTTTAATTCAATCAATACAAATCTCATTATACAACCCGATTTAACAATAAAACAAAAAACTTCGGGCAAAATATGGTTTGAGTGCATTTATGATCATTGAATTAATACCACTTGCATTTAACATCCAATTAAATAAGTTCTAGTGTTAATGGTAATTTCATGATTTCAAGAATTCACAAACAACCAAATAATTTTTATAATGTAAATTAAAATTTAAATCAAAGTCTACACAATAAAAGTATCAGAAACATTAATAGCAGGAAAATCTAAGCATACAAATTAATCACTTCATAAAGAAACTATATGATTTTGAAGGTACCCCATTAAAAAATGATATTCATTAAAAATATAATTATTACATTAATATCTAACTATCTTTAAAGTGACGAATTTATTAATTATGTAAACTATTACATTAACACATACTTTGCAAACATTACTGCCTAGCCTTAGCTGAGCAATGTAAAAAGTAGTTTACATTTCTTCCTACAAAAATAACCCATTAGCTCTGGTACCAAATACGTTGTACTTACTAGATTCGACTTAGTACTTACAGATGCTGCAAGCTGAGTGATGAATGAAACCATTACTTTTGTCCTTTGTTCCTGGTTCATTGGTAGAAAAATGTAGAAACCTCCCCACTTTTGATTCAGTTACATAAAATTGGTCCTATTAATTATTAAAAGATTTAGGTCCAATGATTCAGAATATTCTTAATCTTAATAATGAGGGCAGGTACATCATGGACCTAAAAAAATATAATATAAAGTTTATATTATAAACATCTTGAACACATAAAATCTTGTTGTTTTTAAACGAAAAGTCAACAAACAAATCATTTTTAGAACAGAACTGCTCATGGATGGTAAACTTTAATAATGCGGTATTGGTGAATTTGTTGCATTAGAAATGAAACACAACATTGCTAAGACTTTAAAACAATTAAGATATTAATTGGAATATTGTAACTATAATTGTTTTGGAAGATACTGATTTTTTACACTAAAACACTAAATAGATCTACAAATATTATAAAAAATTAGCATAATATGTGGGCAACCAATGGAATGCTAGAAATATAACCTTGATAGACACAGAAGCTGAAAATTGCGCCTTCAACATCATGATCAGTCATAATAATCATAACAGGGCTTCATGGTTAAAGTAAAGAAATCGTTAATACATTTAATAGCTGCAGTAAGTTTTATACATTGCTTCAATAATCACATAAAAACGATTCAAAAAACCAAAACAAATAAATGTTACGATTATATATGTAACATATTTCATACTTCAAAACAATTATAGACTACCCAGAATGCAGGACATGGGCCAAGCAAATGAAAAGTGAGGTACTTTCGTTATTGCAAAGAATACAACAAGATATCCAGTAAGGATCGCAGTTTTACATAACAACACTGGTAACTAAAATGCCTTTCTGTAAGATGGTTGTAAACAAAACTTTATCTGTAAGAGTTAAGGAATTAATCAATAACAGCATTATTAGACACTGAACACATTGCAGTTCAAAAAGGGAGAACAACAACTGTACACTACTATCTACCTTGCAATTCTCTGTTGGGTGTAAACCTTTCAGTGCAAGCAGAAGTGAAATGTTCATAAAGGAAGACACTGCTGCATTCCTACAAACAAATTATAATTATTATTATTATTATTATATTATGATAGTATAACAACTGACACACAAATACATTTAAATCATGCTCCTCAGATTCAATTGCAGAGTCAATTGCTGACACTAACAAAATTTGCAATTGTGCTATAAAATAAAAAAAAAGACAATTTTATTTTAAGAGATGTGTTGTATATGACATAATCCATCTATTATTCTGAAACATGCTAATTACAAATATGGGAAACTTATTGTAAAAGATTCATGTTGATGGGAAAGTTTTGGAATTGAGGGTTTAGGGTGAATTATAGAGAAATACAGAATATAGTGAGAAACAAATGCATTAGATTATTGTAACTTGAAAATAAATTAATTTTTAGCCTTTACGTCCTTTTACAACAAAAGAACAAGGCGGGAATCAACAAACCTGCTACTGTAACTTATTACTGAAACTCTAATGATAAGATGGTATGCAATCGTCTGATTTATAGGAAGTGGTCAGCTTCATAAACTTAACTTTGTATTCTCATTATAGACGGGCAGTAGAACTTCTTAGTTGATAGGTTTTATTAACAATGCAAGATTCATTATTTTTAATACCAGTGAACAAGTTTTAAATAATATAAACCCAAAAACCAGTAGATCTGACAGTCTGTAAACTTTTAGTTTACTAATATTTCATACCTGTCATGATAGACTAATGTACTCAGCACACATTCAAACACCAAGCACCTCTACCCATAACTATGCAAAAAAAATCATCATGAGCAGTTTACCACAAAGAACTTACCATTTTTACAAGCAGTTTCCTGAAGTTAAGATCAGAGTCTTCATTGATTAGGTACAGCCTCACAATTACGGATGGTGGTGTTTTAGCACAGCACTCAGGGACCCGAACGACACCTTGTTCCCTTAAGTCATATAGATCTGTATATATACATCTACTATGTCAATTGACTCAAATAATATTAGACAACTTAATATATATTATAACACACCAGCAAAGAATAATAATAATAGTTCCCGTTTGATCATGACAGGTTAGGGAGGCTCCTCAAAATAATACAGGTAAGCATACTTTTAGAATATTTTATATACTTATACTTAATGCACAAAACTGTAGCTATCAATCCTAGGCTGTTCTATTAGCAAACCATGTTCATCTTAGGTATAATTGTAAGGAGGCTTGCTTCCCTCTATGAGTACTACAACCAAGTGCAACAGATTTACTAAGGCACATTACATTCCATCTGCATAATGTCATGTATTGTGACAAATTGTTACTAAAGGGTTAGGTTATACACATTGAATCTTGAATGTAAAGTATTTAACATTGAATCCATAATGATTAATCATTATTAAACATGTGAAACTTACGGAGACTTTGCAAACATTTCCAGTAAAAACAATCTTATAAAAGACATTCAAATGAATGCAAGACAAACAAAAGTTCAAATGAAATTAAACAGGTCTGTACAGGGCCTGGGATGGACCAGTGAAATTAATGTTGAAAAACAATTGTATCTCCTCAAAATGATCAAAAAACTTTTAATTTTGTTGAGTTTCTTTTAAGATAATCCCTTGGC
>NW_024532331.1:0-5791 GCF_016097555.1 Gigantopelta aegis
CAAATTATGTGTCATTCCTTTCAAGAGATTGTAGCAAATAAGTTTCAAAGAATAATTATTACCACCGATATCACGAAAAGCTTGTTTGACTTGGCGTATGTGCTCATGATTTGGCCAGGAAATGAACTGAGCGGAAATGGCTGTAATTGCACAACACACGTCGATAACAATACGACCGACTGTCGCCCGAGACACATTCATACAGTCACCTATAACCATGTGGTTCGCACCACATCCCAAATATCTTAGGGCAATGAGAACTTGATAAAGTGGAGGCAGAGACATATTTCTTGCAGTCGAACGATGCAGTGACACTAGAATCAGAGAAGTGATGTACACTATAGTTTCCGGTAAGAAACGGAATCTTCTAAACACGTTTTCTCGAGACATTTCTTCCAACGGGTTTGAACGATCTTTAAACACCCTAAGGGCCCTAGAATGATCTCGTAGACGCCGGCGTCGTCTGATATCAGCCATTTCAGATGATGTATTGTGGGATAGATTGTTTGAGACTTTAGGTTAAAGTCTGGTGGGTTACCAGACTTTAAATTTAAAGTTTACACTTTAGTTAAAGTCTGAAGTCTAGACTTTAAAAGTTTTATAAGCACCACTTTCTTGATTTAAAGTCTAGACTTTAGTTAAAGTCTGAAGTCTGGACTTTAAAAGTTTTATAAGCACGGGGCCAGATGTTCATGCTGTAACTGAATATGACACAACAGGACAATTAGTGATGGTGGACATCAATAAAGAGAATTCAATGTATTCACAAAAGCTCCATATATAAGTAACACCAAAGTCAGGTTGGATATGTAAATCCCGTGTAGTTTAGTATTCTATTAATAAACCCAACCCACCTATCGAGGCGAATGATTGACCGAAACTGACAAATCATTGCGGGATCCGTATTTATACCCCTGCCAAAATCCATCAATACTGGTTAATATCCAGCACTGCAGAATTCTGCATTCCGCAGAGCTGGGCATGCATTCCACAGAGCGGGGTAAAATCCAGCAGTGCAGGGTACAATTCTGCATTGCACAATTTGTAAATTCCGCAGTGGGGTTGGAAAACAAATGACGTCATCTACTACTGAATAACGTTACAAGCGACTACACCTTAATTACTATGCTATAATGAGAACAATAAATACAATTAGACCTATACATATTAATAAATATAAGTTCCGTATCAGACATAAGTTGCATTAGTAATATCTGAACTAACTAGCATTCACCTAAACTACAGTGTAACAGTAGGTATAACAAAGTTTGACGTCACTCTACGCTGCATATCTGCCATCAGCTTAAAATGCTTCATTGTTTAACCAAAATATTACAATTTTCCAATGAAATAAGGTTTTATTAAAAACATAAACAAATAAAGTGTTCTATTGTCTGTCAGATAGATGTATTTATTTATTTTGTAATTTGGTTAATATCACATAAATACTGATTTTCAACGGAGCACTATGCATGACGTCGCGTCAAAAAAGACTGACGTGGCAGCCACTTTTACGTATGATGGGGTCACATGATAAATCTTTCTTAATGCGGCGTCTGACGTCAGATGCTATTTCTGGAAGCATTTTGAGGCGGACCAGACGTCACTTTAATAATATGGGTAGGTCCATTTTGTCACTGGTTATGAAATATGATATTTATGACATTTTAAAAAAAAAAAACCTCACTTCAGGCAGTTTTTTAATACATTTCTATACTTCGGCACATCGAGTTCACATATTCAGTTATTAAATTAAACCTATTTCTATGTTTTCTTTAAAGTTCCAAGTCATTTCACCTTTGCGCATTGGAGCGCAAGCAGTGTAAACAAAGGCTGTATCAGCAGCCATACTCTGCTAATTTGCCAATCCCTCAATGCACTTCGCATGATGGCATCGCCCAATTCCCACGTGTTTGTTTGTTTTGTTCTTTGTATGGTAAACATTTAATTTGTGCACAGCAGTTGTCTTTCCTTGGTGGGGCACCTGTCGTCCATCAAAAATGATTTCAAAACCTTTAATTCATTTTGTTGTGTTGATGTTTCATTTTCATTTGTATTAAAATATAATTATATATATTTTTAAAAGTTAAGAAATGGTTGATCCAATTTAAAGCTGCAATCCCGTCTCACCATACCATAACGTACTAGTTTAACTCAAGACAATATACAAACATACCTGCAAGTTAATAAAATAAAGGATAGGAATATTTGTTTAATGACACCCCAATACATTGCTGTTTATACTTATTTTTATGCTTATATCCAATTAAGGTTCAAACGCATTGTCTTTGGCACACACCTCAGCTATCTGGCTGTCTGTCCAGGACAAAATGTTAGACTGCAGCTTTGTTTTCACATAAAAATAATTTGTTTTTATTGTAAATGATGATGATGAAAAGAATATATGACTGTGACACTTAAACTTTTATAATATAACGTTTACTAATATATAAGGGGGGGGGGGGAAGGATTTAGGGGTAAACTTATTACCCCATTCTTATTTTACAATGATGTGCACACACATGTACCTGCATTTGAACAAACCAGCTAATATATTAGTTTAAATCTGGATACATGTGTTCGTCCCCACCACCTGTTTCTGCAAATCTACCTGGTTCCCTTTTATACAAATCTGAACCTGTTGCTGACTACATTAAACTACATTCAGTCCAATGGATACAGATATATTCTTTAACCTGAAAAATTTAAGTAACAAAAATTAAGAAAACTTTTTTTTTTTTTTTTTTTTTTTTTTTTTTTTTTTTTTTTTTTTTTGGGGGGTGTGTGTGTGTGTGTGTGTGTGGAAAGTGGTAGTGGTAACCTTTTGGTGCATTTAACTTTATCACCATTCGAACTCGATATACTGTGGTATTATCCTATCTGTGGGAGGTTTCATATAAAAAATCCCTTTTTGCTAATTAAAAGGTTAGCTAAGCACATTGTGTTGCAGCAGCAGATTTGCTCTCTCAATATCTGTGTGGTTTTTAATCATATTACTGACACTGTAATTGAAATGTGTTTACTGCATTGTTAAATAAAACATTCCTGCCTTCGTTATACAATATCAACATGTAAAAGCAGCCTCCAAGTTTTTATTAGGCATTTTTTATTATTATGCCTTATTTTTATTTCTTTAAATTTGTATTTTTATAGTATTATGCTGAAAACAATAGGGATTGGTTTGTATTTTTTTTAAAAACAAAGTAATTTTACTCCAGATAAAAATGATATATATATATATCCCCCATTTAGGCTTTATTCAACATAATCAAACGTGCCAGTTATAAGAACACCATATAACTTTACATTGTTTCTTTACACATGCAGGTGAATAGTGGTAGATGTACATTCTTATAGATGAGGACAGGTAGATTGACATACCTACAGAAGGAATTCTTACTTTGCATACAGAAATATTGGTCCTGTGACATACACGTATGTACAGTGGTTAATACAATTTCACTGATAAAGTCGTATTTGTCAGAAACAAACATTGGGGTGTCTTCTTTCAGCACAACATGTTTTTAACATATGATTAACCCCATGCAAATTGACTTCATATGTTTTTCCAGCCACAATAAAATAATATCCATATCAAAATGACCTACAATAACCTAGCAAATCTGCATAGTGCTCTTTTTATTTTAGACACACCTGAAAACAAGCATTCTTAATGTACTGCTAAAGCACTACAAGTACCCTACTGAGCCCAAATTGTTTTTCTATCTCCTAAATTCAAGGGCCATAACTCTGTGAAAATGGATAAATCGCTATGAAAGTCAGTCTTAATCAGTTCATAATAAAGTTGTACTCAAATTTTCCAATACATCCGAGAAACAAATTTTTGTATCTCTTAAGTTCAGGGGCCATAACTCTATCAAAAAATCGGATAAATCACCATAAAAGTCAAACTTTATAAGAAAAGAAGTTAAAATGTGGGTTTTTTAATGGCGAAGACCCAGATATTATCTTCCCCATAGTGGTCGCATCATTATACATACTATAGTCTCCGTTTAAACAGCTGGTCGAACTGTACGAACACAAAGAATGGTCATATTTTTTCAGACGATGAGGCATTGCACAAAGAATGGCTAAAGACTGCATAATTGCTCTATTATATGACAAAATAAAATAAAAAACAAACCGTGAATAGCTGGTGAATGAGACAATAGTATGTCATTGCTAAAAACCTATCAATTTTCGTTGTGTGTATTTTAAAAAATTTAATGTATATATATTATTTGAATGACATCTAGTTGAAATATTATATTTTCTTATGTATAGTTAGTTTAATGAATGATTCAGGCCCCATGGGCCTCTTGTTAATGTATTTATTGTACAGGAGATGCACAAGGTAATAGCAAGCTCTATAAAATAATAGTAATGCAGGAGTAAATTTATATAAGAAAGATTTCCTTTTATTGGGTGTAAATATAAAAGTGTGTTCTGTTATTGTTTATTTTTTTTGTAATAACGATGACCAACATCAGTGTGACGAGACCAGATCACAACATTACAAATCTCTCTGTTAATTCTATAATTGAACATTATAAAGCAAATGGAACACATTCTTGTTGTGAGTTTATCAGAGAGCATATGGTTCATTTAGAACTTCCCATACCATGTAATGCATCAGTCAGAAATCATATATATGCATTAGTTGAGAGAAACAAACAATTTATAAAAAAACAAGTCGAGAACTGCTAATGCAGAAAAACACAAACATTTCCTATCAAATAAGTTTATTTTTCCAACTGTTACTCCCAAAAAGAAGAGCAAAATATGTTTACTAGAATGTGTACAACATGTACCTTACCAGTGTACCTACTATGATGTTTCACAAACAGTAGCAACTGAATTAGATATTGCTGAAAGACAAATTGAATACTTAAAAAATGAACAATTTCAAACAAACAAGACAATTGAAATGCAAGTAGAAACTTCAAAAAAATTATCAGCAAAAATAAAAAGAATGCAAACCAAATGTCAACATTTGAAAAATGTATCTAAAGCAGTAGTTAAAAACAAAGAACATTTATTGAAAACTCTTAAAAGAAAAACTGGTCAGTTGAAAAGAGCAAGAGTAAGTGAAAGATATTACAGATTCATATTATTGAAACAGAAAACTGAAAACTCAAAATTAACAAATGAAATGCAGACATTAATGAAACATAAAGTACAAATGAAATCAGAAATAACTACAATTAAAAATGACCTTAAAAATTGCAGAAAAGAAATCAAATGATATTTTATCTCAAAATGAATCCTTAAGAACAATGGTGGAGGGGGTTGATATTATAGTAACCAAGGATGGTTTCTACACAAATGCCATGCAAACATGTATTTACAAACTTTTGAAATGTCATGTCAGTTGTGCAAAAATCCCCGATGTCATTAATGCAGTTTTACTTTTGGCAGGTAAAAGACCTTCTCATGTACCAGTTGCATCAACTGTCAATAACATGAATATCCAAAGATTAATCTTAGCTCAAAAACAAATCAATGAGGAATTTTCGGCCAAACACAACACATGTCTTTTAAGTGATGAAACAAATAAATATGGGGCAACAATGGAAGGCTATCATGCTGCAGATTCTGACGGTAATGTCTGGGTATTAGGGCTTAGGGAGTTGGAAACAAAATCTGCAAAGAACACGATGAACACATTTATGGAAGTATTAAAAGATGTAGAAGAACGAGGTAAGATGACAGATAATGATATTTCACGAAAAATCCTTTTAAATATTTCATCCAAAATGTCAGACAGGGCAGCTACTGAGCTCAAATTTAG